>NC_052115.1:4064874-4068178 GCF_012273895.1 Zerene cesonia | reverse complement strand
TATATATATATTATGAAACACTATGGACCTATGATTTACTATATAATAAATAAATTAATTAAATTTTTTTTTTATTATTTTATCGTAAACCTTTTTAAAAGTATGCGAAAGAACAAATCGCGGAAAAAGCAAAAAAAAAAACAAATCAGAATAAAAATTCGTATTTTAAAAATGTTTTAATTGGTATCATATATGAGCTTGAAGAAAAAATTCTCTCGCTAGCATTTAATTTATCACATAGCAGATCATAGGTCCTTATAAAATTTTAAAGGAAAACCTTACAATAAAATCTGATTAGGCTTTTAAATTGTGCTTATTTATTTCCTTTATCACAAATATTTTACATTTAGTTATACACGCTATCATCTGTCATACAGCTATCCCCTTTGAGGAAATCCAAATAATATGTCAACATTATATAATTATGTAAATGAATAATATGTGATACACAAATAAATGTGGCAATAAAAATCTTCCTATTTGGCATAATATTTTGTCAACATGGCCGTTCCGAGTGTGAAAACGAGAAAATCTTTGGAATTTTATGCAATAACCATATACAATAATGTAAATATGCTTTCATAACACATAAACTATATCATGAACATATTATAATCTGTCTTAAAATATATAAAATGTATTAAGTCACAATAATAGGATATAAGACAAGAGGAATCTTTACAATGAATAAAACCTTTTAGAAAATCAACATACACAATTGTTTTCAATAAAGATATGTGCAAATGTATGTTCTATTTCCTTTGAAACTCGTAACTGATGACTAGACTCTTAAAACGTAATAAGATGAGCATTAACAAAACAAAACATATATCTAACCGGAACACTGCATCCGCAACTATGACAATGATTTGTACAACATGTATCTCCTATGGGTAACTTATATTTAGTTATTGCGAATGCAGCAAGTATAAGAACCGGCAAACTGATTTCTTACATCATCGACTACATATTTCAATTAAAACATAATGCAATACATTTTACTATTTTTAGTCTACATAAAATCGTTACGATAAAATTAAGTCATACCCAACACCAGGTAATTTCAAAAGATTCAACTATAAATCAAAATATTTTGGCACCAATTTTACCATTCTGTAGTCGTTGACTTAACAAACCGTGCAGCCAGCTCCATGTATAGAGAACCTTAAAAACTTAATCTAAATATTTTCGTTCAAATGTAACATTAAAACTTTATATTCGCACTGTAATTCGTATAAACAGAACAATTTGTACATTGTCAAATAGAACCGCATTGAAAATTGACCTCAAGGATTCACGCAGCCTCTCATACATACATAGATAGATATGTTTGCGACAAAAGCTTACTAAAACCTCAACAACTCACATATTTACAATATACGATACAACGGTCAATACGCATTCGGAGAATTCGGAGCGTCACCACAAACAATACTCGGGAAGCATGAGACAGAATTGCATTTTAATTTAAAAATTTTATACAGGTGTAAACAAAGTCGGATTACGATCTAGTCAATGCTTGAGCAATCGCTGAATGACGAATTACATAAAAAAATATAAAGACAATTTGTAAAAAAAAAAATCGTGTAAACGATTGTTTAAACGATAGTTTACACTAGCATGCAACATTAGCGATTTAAATGCAATTTCGTAAAGTGAACACTTTCGTTTGTATTTACAGAGAAAAGACCGACCGGTCGTGTATAGCGTTAATGAAAAAATATTTGGAATCCGAAGTAAATTCATTAATGATATTCGAGTACATATTCACAATACTTAAAGAGTCCTAATGTACACCGATCGTCGTCACTTAACGAACGTTATAAAATCTTAATTTAACCTAACCCACTGAATTAAAACATGAGTAAAATATTCAAAATCATAATGAACACTTGCACCATCGAAACGTAACTGCGCAACATATGCGCGTACACGTACACGTACACGCTGGGAATGTGTGATGAGTCGCGCCGCACCGCGCGGCCGCCGCATCCTATATTCACTAACTCAGACTTGAAGAGATAGAATTGTCATGAAGTATAGGGAGTCCTCCTGCCCGGCGCCTGCCAGCCCGCGTGACGTCACGCCTCTCGCTATCACCCGGTCGCTCGTCTCGCAAGAGCTGCATGAAGCGTCGTTGAAACGTCTAAATCACACAACATACACTTTTTTCACGTCCTCGACAGTCATCTTGCAAGAGTCATCTTTCATGCGATGTTGCACTCACATCGGTCACAAGCACTGAGAGCCGACACGCGTTATCACAATGCACGCTCGATTCCAATGTCGTCACATAAGTTGACGGCGAGCGAGCGCGGTATGTACGGGTCCGCTGGCAGGCGGAGGCGGCAACGTCGCCCCTCAAGCGAGCAGGTCGTCGAGAGGCGCGACGTCGCCAGTGTACTACAAGCGGTCGAGGCGGTCGAGGCGGAACTCGTGCTCGACGGCGGAGTCGGGCAGCAGCGCGCTCGGCTCCTCCAGCAGCGTGAGGTCGTCCAGGTCCAGCCCGGCGCGCAGCTGCGCCTCCTCGCCGCCGAATATGCCCGCGTCCAGCTCGCCGGAGTAATCTGTCAACGCGGCATGTACGTGTTGTCAACTCAATTATCATAAACTATACATATGCATTGTATAAATGTGAGTATTGTGGCCTTACATTACTAGTATTTATACTGCTTTTATTATACAAGATCGAGCTTGTAGCAACAAAAATAATAAACTGTCTTATGGTTCTTCCATACTTGTACAATTTTTGATTCAAAATACCAGTACATTAGCAATTCATCCTAGCAGCTCCCACTAACCTGTAAGTATGATATCCGGTATAGAGGCGGGCGTGGCCGGCTGCGAGGGCGACGCGAGCGGTTGCAGCGGGTACCCGCCACCCGCCACCGGGTCGCGCGCGCGCCGCGTCTCCTCCACGTGTTGGTGTTGGTGCGGGTGCTGGTGCTGGTGCGGGTGTTGGTGCTGGTGTTGGTGCGGGTGCTGATGTTGGTGCTGGTGCTGGTGTTGGTGCGGGTGCGGGTGCGAGTGCGACTGTGATTGCGTGATGGATCCGTGCGCCATGTGCATGCTCCCCGTCGGTTGAACGCCCGTCGCCTGAAATTTGATGTTAAACTCTGTAGCATAATATACAAAAGCATTACTAAAAATACAATATAGTGTGTATAATTTAAATTTGCCTAATACAGCTATATAACATTTTACACAGATATTTTGAAAAAATTATATTTATCATGAGTATTCATATGAATCCTGATACAAAGAAATACTTAAAACCCTGGACTATATTAATATTATAGAAAAA
>NC_052115.1:4041452-4063874 GCF_012273895.1 Zerene cesonia | reverse complement strand
TTTATCATGAGTATTCATATGAATCCTGATACAAAGAAATACTTAAAACCCTGGACTATATTAATATTATAGAAAAAAATTGTATCCTTAATTCAAACTAGCTGTGACCCGCGGTTGAAACCGCGTAAGCGTGCTGCGTAACCGTATCCCGTAGGAATATCGGTATAAAAAGTGCCTATGTGTTATTTCAGTTGTCCAGCTATCTACGAAGCAAAATAGTATTATTATTCACCAATAGATGTCAGGAAAAAAAACACGAATAAAACACGAATATGACATTATTTCAGTTGTCCAGCTATCTACGAAGCAAAATAGTATTATTATTCACCAATAGATGTCAGGAAAAAAAAACACGAATAAAACACGAATAAAACACGAATAAAACACGAATATGACATTATTTCAGTTGTCCAGCTATCTACGAAGCAAAATAGTATTATCATTCACCAATAGATGTCAGGAAAAAAAAACACGAATAAAATACGAATATGACATTTTCTAAAAAAAATTTCTAGCTAGATCGATTTATCGCCCCCGAAACCCCATGTATACTAAATTTCATAAAAATCGTTGGAGCCGATTCCGAGATTCCAATTATATATATATACAAGAATTGCTCGTTTAAAGGTATAAGATTAATCACACAAGACATGAATTCTTTGGTTCTATTAATGATTTTATTGAAAACTTACCCTTGAATACGTGTGTTGTGAATTCGTTGTCTGTGGTGAGTGCGGTGAGCTGTGATTTACGTACGTCGTGTTGTAATTGGACGTCGGTGGATCTAGCTGTTAATAACGAAACATAATATTAATAAACTTATCAAAAAATTTAAGATACATATTTGAAACGAAATGAAAACATTAATAAAAAAAAAAACCTGAAAAATACAACACGTAACCAACAAAACAATTAAGCTTCTGAAGTGAAAGCGTTGCAGCAGGTGGGTTCAAACAAAATAAGCAGCTAACAGTGTGTTTACTCCACTAACCATCTAGATATCGACCATGCCTGTGCCATAATAAGAAATCGTTCCAAACAATTATTGCTCTCTCTAAATAAGTACGTAACAAAATACATCTATACAAAAAATAACAAGTATTGAATGTAACGAAAGGCATGCCAAGGAACTTGAACATAACAAAATCTGAACGCGTTTAGTACATGTGTTTTTCTAGGCAATACGGTGCTACATTATAAAAGTATTCTTAATTTTAAATTTACTTTTGATTATATGTATTTAATCGTGATGTTTTTCTAATTTAAAAAATACTTTTACAGCAGCACCGTTTGCAGTGAAGTGAGAGAAAAGGAACATTTTAAGCAAAGCATTATGACCATTATCCCAAACTATTTATATTTATAGATACGTAACCGTGAATAACTATCTAACTTTACGGGTGAAACGTACGCGTCATAAAGTACGCTTATTCGGACCACGAGCGAATTTTGCATATCTTTTTACGATTTTCGGAACTCATTATCAATTCTAAAATAGTTTAGCTGTAAATATACTTATTTTTTGTATTTAGGTTTAAAAGTGTATAAAATTTAAAACAAATAGTATATATACTTATGCAAACCATGTTATAACAATCGGTCATAGACAATTTAACGCTTAAATATAGCACTCTCATTCGAACTCCGCAAAAAATATACAACTACCCACACATACGTTACTAAACATTTCGCTCGCAATCCGACATCAGTAGAATAAGTATATACTAAATATTTATTCATTTATTTCAAAAAAAAAGAAAAAATATATAGAATTGAATATTGTGTGTAATGTGTCGTACATTTTCCGCGACCTGAACGTGCGCGGTCCACCCGGACTCCACGAGACTCTGCACCAACTGCGCCCAGTCCTTGGCCAACGTTACACCAATGTTACACACATTTACTTATGCCACATACAAACGCCGTGTATGCTACTATTTGTTTTTATGTTGTTATCTTGTTTATATTATACATATTGATTAATTAGTGTTATTTATTGTTATATACAGTACAATCGACTTTAATGAATTGCATGATGTCCTTAAAATTATAAATTAAATAGTCGATTTGATAATTTTCTAGCTGACTGCAAGTTGCAATATTCTTAGAGTCAAACTTACATTCTTTGGCACATTCTTCACAGGTTACACACGGGTGTAACAGCTTGATAGCTTAGTATGAGTGATAATGTAAGTTTTCTCTTAACGGCGAGAGTGCACTGAATGGAATAAATAATGTTTTTTTTTCAATCATTACTCAAAGAAGTTAGTTCATACCTATATTCAATATTCCAACAATTTTTCGATTAATTTTAAAACAAATAGTAACACGCACCGGTGATCGGCAGCAAGTTAGTCACAATAATTCATTTAAATACGTTGTTCTTAATATAATTAAACATTAACAATAGATTATTTTTTCGAATTATCTATACGTGCATTTATTCAGTGCTGCGATTCTATGCTTTCGTGTCGGGGTATCTCAACGGTGAGTGATCATTATCAGTAATCAACTTGACTGAGTACAATTTACTTCTATGAATTAATTGTTTTAGAAGCTTCACATTGCTTAGTTAGTTTCTAAATTTACTCACAACTCCCTGCTATTCCATTGAAGCATAGAAATTTTAAATACTCATAAATAATTAAAGGTATTTCCCCGCGCACTCATCAGGTTGTGTGCCATCGTAGAAGTTGTCACACTCACATCGAATTCAACCTCAGTTTTTTGCAGTATAGATTTTTATCGAAGCATACTACGTTCTTGGTGAAATAAACAAGAATAGTATTTGTCCGTTTTTTATCTCCTTGGAGCGATACTCTTCTTTCCATTAAAAATTTTAAATCAGAAAGAGACACTTTATGTACGTAATATATTAATAATTAGAGATTTATAGATAGTCCGATGAAAGGATTCTTTATTAGGTTGTTATCCACCACAAACGACAACGTCTTTTGTTAATTATAATGGCATCTTTATTTTTTAATAACAATTTGATTAAAATATGTACAAGTTATTATGAGATGTTTAAGCGCGTATTGTATATATTATCAAATGAATACCAACCATTGTGATTTGCTCGAAAGGTTGTAAAAGCACTGTGTGTAGATTATTGTAGTCAGTCTGTGATGATTCACCAACAGGACTGCCCGGACTGTGCGCCATCTGAAAGAAATATCATTAAATGTGGATTATATGAATATATCTGTATATGTATATTTAAGCAAAATTTGTATGTATATTAAAGCAAAATTTGACCAAGCAGACCAGATTCTATAATCCCGGTGCCTTGCCATAATCTAAAGATTTCAATAAACATAAGCTTCTTTTGTTAAACCTGTATATGATCTAGATATTATTTTAAAAACTCACTGTGGGTGAAGGTAAATTTATGTTTGATGCGGACGAATAATGCGAGGGCGGACTACAATGCGACTGGTAGCTCGATGCGAGCCATCCGTGGTCTAACGGCGACATATTCTGGAATCATTCGTATGAAAACTTATTAATATTGGTATTAAATTATGACATAGAGCGCGTTTGTGTTACAGGCGGCGTGAACATCTCAAATCAATAGTTTTATGTGGTTTAAATAATTCCAAAAATTAGACAGATGGTGCTTCATTACATGAGCTTTGGTTTTCCTATTGATCTGAGATGATGGCGTTAAATCAACTTATAATAATTAAGCAGATCATGCATTTTAGCACTTAAAAAACAACTGTAAAGATTAATAAAAAAAAAACAATATAAAGATGTTTCTTTTGCCAATGTGCTGATGAGTTACTTCGCATAATGACATGAAGTTTTCATGCAATTTTTTTTATAATGGTCGTTTGCCGCATTAAGATATAAAGCGTTTTCTCGACATAGTCAATTGTTAGTAAAACCACTTAGCTTAATTGCACATATTATCATAATAGTAGTAAAATTAAAACGATGAAACAATGAGCATGTAAATATTATGATATTTTTTATAGTATACTATAAAACAATGCCTAGGCAATTTTAAAGTAACACACACTGGCTCTTAAAGGTGAGGACTCGGTAAGGGCTAATTGTTGAGTGTGTAATTAAATTTTTGTAGATATGACAAGTGACATCAATAACATATAATATTTTTCTTTGATTTAAAATGAATAACTATACTAATACCATCTTTTTTGTATCGTTAACATTCGATAAGGCCCCAGAAGATGGGTAAGGCTTTAGTGAAGAGTATAATTATAAGGCTGTAAAGGACTGGCATTTTGCAATTTCTGAATTATTGTGGGTTTCAAAATGCTAAATTGGATTAATCAAACCGATAAATTTAAATACATTTGGAGTTTAGAAAGTACATTT
The DNA here is from genome assembly GCF_012273895.1 of Zerene cesonia. NCBI lineage: Eukaryota > Metazoa > Arthropoda > Insecta > Lepidoptera > Pieridae > Zerene > Zerene cesonia. The sequence continues at coordinate 4,059,530 of NC_052115.1, read as the reverse complement.
TTCCTTACATAGTAAATAATAATGAAGTGAGTCAGGCTCATTTTGTTACATATTCAACGCAATACGTATGATGTTGGTAAAGCTTTTAAAACTGCATATAAATAAACTAAATTATAATGAACAAGATATTTCTTTCGTTTGAAAGATTATAAGTTAGCCAATGGTAGCTAAAAATAAAGATCAAAGCCTCAACCTCCTTACTTGATAAAGGTTATTGGTACACTTTATGGAAAAACATAGTAAAAATATAGAACGTACATTTTCTTTTACTATATCCTTAAAACTTGTAATTAAATTTGAATAGTTTTAACATAACAAAATACAAAACGAATATGAGTGCCATATTATTTTGTTATTAAAAACTACGATGTCATTGAATAAATCGCGAATATGTTTTTCTATATAGTGTACATACTGCTATATCTTGTGTGATATATATAAAAAATGCTTTGGAATAGAATAAAAATTATAACAGATAAAATTGTGCTTTCATTTGAAAGTAGTATAAATAATATTACTCAATAAGATAGTTTATAAAAACGATGTAAGTATATAAATTGAGTAAAGCATGCAGTCGAAAAAAGCTTTCATTTCGCATTATTTTCGTAGTAAGAATAGAAAATTATATACGTAGGTTAGTTCATGAAATCGATATGAAAAAAAATTAGTGGTTTTTAAGCACGAAGGCGATTATATGCGAGGATGAAAAATATTTTAACTGTTACAAAAGAAAACGAACCTTACTATGATGAAGATAATTATTTGTGTTTGGTACAGATAAGTGATTCTGAAATAAACAAAAATGACTGGTGTAGAAAGCAAATAAACACAACGAAAATAACAACAAAAAATGTTAAACGTAAAACGAAATCTATAACATTATTTCACGTACTACTAAAAGCAACCTCTAATAAAAAAAAATAAAAAAATACTAATTATGCGTTGTTTCCCGCTAAATTAATGTTAATTATATTTATCTGTGACGCACTGGAACTTTAACTAAGGTTATCTTGCTAATGGCGTCAATCTTTTAACGGCATATTTTACCTATATAAATATTTATACCTTAAATATTATTTGTGAATACAAATTCTTTATTCCAGTTCAAAATGATGTATGATCTATACACACAAAACACTACTAAAACATCACACAGCATTATTGCAAAGACAACCACAGCCAGAAAGCCAGAGGTACCTAACGTACATCTACAAGTTATTGGGTTTATTCTTATTGCGCCTAAATAAACTATTGAAACACAAATTTTCACACAATACTTTTTTGTGTTATACTAGTTAATACCGATCCGTACAAATAAAATTATTGTGTCACAGTGTTTTGTAGCGGCTGTAAACGGCTTAACCGATTTTAATGAAATTTTCTGTATACATGGTAATTCTCAAAATAGAATATAGTTGTGATCTAGAATCCCTCCGAATATCGTTTTCCATCTCAACCTGTGTTTCCCTTCTAAACCAAAATTATAAGAGAATATTTCGGCATATACACTTCCAGCAAAGGGCCTCCGGCCTTTTCCTCACCCTTCTCAATTCAATTTCTTTATTCAGTCCACCAGTCAATTTCTTTATTTCTTCATTAATTCATCTTTCATAATGAGAAGGTATCATATATGCAAATGTTCATGGGCGGTGGTAGTTGGTTTCCATCAAGCAACCCACCTGCTTGGTTGATATAAAAAAAAAACAAAATCAACATTGATCTCCTTTTGCATATGTTTTTGAAAGAAGGCCTAGAATATTTTTCTTTACTATTCAAAAATAACTATTTATTCTTTACGATATTACTAGTGCATTAGATGTGAGGTATGTAAGGATTATTTATTATTTTTTATTTTATCTATTTTGTGCCATTTTATTTCTCTTCAAGCCTCCTATTTATATATGCACATTTTCGGTAAAGTTATCATAAATTGTCGGTGTATGTTATTTTTTTATCTGTTTGGTATAAAACTATATTCCGTAATCGTATATACTTTGTTAAATAAAATATATTTTACCTGTCTTGTTAAACTGAATATTTTCTTTATGTTATCTGTATTGTACTTGTAAATCATTATCCATTCATAGAAAATACACATTCTCTATGGTCCGTATAACAAAGTGCCATTCATTTATTTATGTACTTACATACGCAATATATAATAATTAATAATGCACTATTCATATCATCATATCCAACTACTAGTACCAAATCGATCTATATTCTATACTCGTATACCAAAGTTTCATACAGAATCGACGACCACGAATACACCAAAGAATTGACCCAAACACTTTTGTAGTATACACATAGCGGATTCAAAGAAATACCCCCGCTTCTAAAATCGACTTGACGGATCACATTAGATTTTATTCGGTAGTTCACTGCTTTCTCTATAGTGGAAGTTGGAAATAACACACGCTCTACAGACCTAAGGTATGCGTAAATGTATTTTCTACATAAAAAAATTAAATCAGGAGTGTTTGCGTCTACACGCCGATGATTTTAACGTGTTTTTTTAGATAAACGTACGTTCGGAGAGCTTCTTTTAGTGTTTAAGAAATGCAGAATGAGTTAGTTCGGAATAATTTAATTTCAGCGAGTTGACTACATTTCTGATATCAGTGTTTTTACCTTACTCTTAGGAAACGGCTTTATATTTGGTAGGTGAGACAGTAGGTTCTATACTTTTTTTACTCATAGCTGATAAGGGCCAGGCAAAACAATGTTCGCCGGATGTCGCTAGTACAGTATATTATTATACTTAATGTTTCTACGATGAATACTTGTAGTTATTAGAGTAGATATAACCGCACACGTATACGTAATGTTACCATTTGATTGATTAATGTATATCATAAGACACGGTTCGTTGTACGCCTAACAATGTGTATGACTCTACCGTCTTTTGTTGCCTTCCCTTCTTTTTTCTTTCACGCGCTTCTTTTAAACGATATCATTATTATTTATGATTCCGATTATTTCGTAATCTCCTCTCCTCCCTCTCATATTTGAGTACAAAACCATTGTGCGCGCATTTGGCCAAACAAAGATGCCGATATTTAGGTATATGCAGTACGCACACGCTCCCACTAAATAAATAGTATTAGTATTAGATTTATATGGGTCGTAGTTTTAAGTTATTTAAAACTGTACTACAAGTTGCCCAAAATAAAATAAACTACGTACTTGCGTGTCGTAGAGGGCGTGGTCGGGCGCGTGCACGCCGGGCGGCGGCACGGTGGCGCCGACGGGCGAGCCGGAGGCGGGCGACAGGCCGCCCGTCGCCGGCGACACGCTGCCGCCGCCCGGCGACGCGCCCGGCGAGCTGGGGCTCTGCAACCGAACGCACCGCGTGAGACGCGCTACCCTTTTTACAACTGAGCCAGTGGTTCGCCTGGTGGTAAGCGATCACCACCGCCCATGAACATTTGCAAAGGTATTGCCTCTGCGAATGCGTTGTCCTCTTTTAAGGGGTAAGGGAAAAGGAAAGGATTGATGGCTGGAAAAAAGGATTGGACTGGGACGGGAGAGGGAAAGAAAACGATCCTACTAGCTCCATACGTATACTTCCCGTTCCCCTGTGATTTCTAGGATATGCCTTTTCTATGTGTTCAAATTAAATGCAAATCGGTTCTGTGAAGTCTTGAATATGTTGCAGGCAGACAGACTTTCACATTTATATAAATTAGTAAGTATAGCACTCAGGGGTCACACGGGGTAAATATCCAACGGTGAAAGAATTATAGATATCAAAATTCGTTCGCCGTTTCAACACAAACTTCCGCGATTTCAATATTAGTAGCATGAGCAGAACTGGTACGGATAGGAGATACACACATATCGGTGGTGATGGTAGTCGGGCGAGGCGCGGTGCGGCAGGTAGTGCGGCAGGTGCGGCGGCGGGAAGTGCACCGAGGTGAGGTCCGGCAGCGAGCCGCCGGGCACCTGCAGCTCGCACGCGAGCCCGCCCGAGCCCTTGCCGCCGCCGCCGCCGCCCCCGCCGCCTCCGCCCCCGCCGCCGTCCCCCCCGCTCTCGTACACGCTGCGGGGAAGAAAACCTTATTAACAATCAGATTATATAAAAATCGGTCAAGTGCGAGTCGAACTTGATGCTAAGTGTAACGTACACACAAGTTAAGGAGTAACTGTTGGTCACCCATTCAAATTACCGGGCAACAGAAATATATCATCTGTGAACATTTTAACTGTCTAACTGGTAAGTATTACGCATAAGACATACAGCTTGGTGGCAGGGGGACGGACAGAAAGACAGACTGACAGACTGACAGATAGACAGACAGACAGGATTTTAAACCCCCTTTGGAAAATGATTCGAAAAATGTATTCGAAAAATATTTACGTTAATAAATAGTAAAAAAAAAAAACAATTGAATACGCGTGCCCGTCTTCGTAATTCAATTGTAAACAAATATATTTTACTGAACAAGTGTTTAGCAATTATTAGAACAGTATATTAATATTCTGACAGTAATTTATAATAAGTTATCTCATTACATTTTATCATCCATTACATACAAAATAGAAATCAATCATGTTAATTACATTATTTTAGATATAGATTGTTTTCTAACTATTACAAACGCGTTTTTATTTAATTTTTTTTTCCGTAAAGACGATTGATTTGTATTTACGGTAAGTTATTTATAAACATACGTACTGTTAAGATTAAATATAACAAATATTTATTCTAAAGATTATATGACATAATAGTTCAATTCCATAATGAATTGAAATTAATATTCACATAAATAATCTAATTAATCCACGAATAGAATAACTATAAGAACTATAAGCCATTCTTGTTAAACATACCAATTTATTATACGCCCACTCATTTACAACAAACGTGTAAAAGCTGTAATAAATGCATAATCGACAAGCGACCCGGCTTTTCTTGGAAATATGTTAATACACCATAACAAATGATTATGAGGAATCTATGCTTGAATATATTAAATAATGAGTCATAATATTCTTACTTATTATTGTTTGGTATTCTTGGAATTTCACACGACGATCGGGGTCGATTCGTTGGATTCATACCCAAAGTCGCCAACACGTCGAGGTGCATATTTGCCGCTGAAACGGAGACACATTTCATTATTATCATTCAGTTCGCCTTATTGAAGGGAACAAAAGGCCGTTGAGTCATACACATTGTCGGCATACAACGAACCATGTCTTGTGATGTATATTAATTAATACCACTCGCAAAGTGGCAACACTATTAATCTTGTAGGAATCGACTAACACTATAATATTAGAAAACTTTGTTTACTTTTTAAAATAGCCGAAAATTTTTTATGACTAGTTTGGGTTTAAAAAAGTATTTATTTAAAGATGTGTGAATATAAATATGATATAATTTAGTGTGTTCTTATCGCATTCTATCTAATAAGCATAATTTTATGGTAGAAATGTGAAAACAAAAAGTAATTAGTGTCATTTCATACATGATGTATTTAAACGGCAACAATTATGGTATTTCTTGCGATAGATAATGTTATATGGTTCAAAGTTTTCCTGTAAAGCATATTATATCTTTGTATGATGATACAATGTGATGTCAAAATTGGTACCATATTTTTATTTCAATATATATAAATATTAAACTTATTGTTTTTCCTCACATTATAATTTATTTTTGTGAGCCACAACTTAAAACTTCATTCAATTACATAATGCACCACTCATTTGCCTTATACATGTATTACTAAAATTAGCCTCATAATTATGTTATATATTTAGCTCATAGTGGCATTCTTCCTTTTGTGAACTCTGAACACTATAACATATGTAAAAAAATTTGTTTATTATTGATGAATTTGAGGATAAAACTTTTTAAAAATTATGATTAAAAATACAATTGCATGTGCATCTTGAAAATCAACCTTAATGTCTAATCGTGAAGGTTGAGTTAATGTTATGTCAAACATATTGCGATTTATTCGACTTCGAACGACTTTAAAAAATGAGTTAAGATGATCTATAAAAAAATGCGTATCCATACATAGATTCTCACCTCTCCTATGATTTTGGTGTGGGTGCAAGTGTGGGTGGGCGTGGGAATGCAATGGATGGTGCGGAGAGAGCGGGGGCGCCGCGACCTGTTGCTCCCCGCACGATTGGTGTAATGCCGAGTCTGAGTTCGTCCTGCGCCAATTACTATCTGGTGGTGGGCTGAAAGAAATGCGATTTTAATGAAAACCAACTCTATGATATACACGTGAGAGTCGTTTTAGATAGAATAAATGTAATGTGGATTCCATAATTTCTATATGCTTGTTTGCATGCAGTCCTTTGGTACTGGCTATGAAGGAAGTCAAATAAGGGGTGCAATCATTGTCTTTGCGCGCTTACTTGTTACTTGGTCTGTATGGAGTTGCAACTTGCAACATATTCGATTGGGAGGATATCTTAGATATATATTTCTTTTTTTGATTCAGTGTAAATTGTAAATGTTGTCGTATTTATTTCATTTGAGTTAAAAAATTTAACTTAAATATATGCATGCATGGCGTATGCCAGTAGTGACGTCAATAATATAATGATTCATTATTTATCCAAATCTCTTTGTTACAATAAATATCAAATCATCCGACAGCGCTAGAAAGAGCGTATATTTTTTTTTTTTTGTGTAGGTTTTTAATTGAATGTAGGTATATTAAATGAAAATAATTAAATGGAACGCTTTGTAGCGTTAACATTGTTTTATCGATTTGAGATTCGCGTGGCGGGGTGGCTGATTTGATGAGAATTAATTGTAATTGTGACGCTGGCTATAATCAATACAACTAATAAATGAAGAGTATGGATTTTTGGCGCCTAAATTATTTACATTAAATTTTTCTGCTTTTAAAAACCTACCATTAAAAGTGGTTTCTAAACCGAGTTCAACCGAGTTCAAAGTGGTGAAAAAAATTTTAAGTTAACCTATTCTAACTACAAGTCCTTCGCCCGCGGCTTCGAATGCCCTACAAATTTGTTTATTTCGTGGAAAGAAAGAAAGGCAGTAGGAGATTTTTAACGACTTTAGATGCGTATCGTTTTAAAAAGGAGGAGGTTATCGATTTGATATTTCATTTTTTTGTCTTTGTTATATGAACTTTTTTTTGACTGGGTGAACCGAAAGCCGTTGCCTCCCGTGTAAATTTGGTCTAGTTCTGACATTTTGCATTTTGTTGAAAATAATTATTACTAAAACAAAAAACTTATTTAGAAATCTCATTTAAATACATTTCCATCTCATTTAACTATAATGCGAATTTATTTTTATGCCTCGGTACTACTATAAATATTATATTTTTGGGTCTATGAAACGTCAATATTGCATAGCAATTACTACATTATAATAAACATTTAATGTACAGAAATGGTCTGGTAATTGTTTTACTATAGCTATAGACAGCATGTTTAATTTTTAGTAAACTTGTAGATTATACTAGCCAAACGTATTAAATGCCACAAGCCGTGTACACGTTCAAATTATAATTTGGTATCGTTTGACGTAATCGATTGCATGCTATGCGGTTTCGTCCTCTATTCAAATAGGTAAGAAGTATATAGTCCGTTGACCCTAAACTGTGGCTACAGGATCAAGTCACTTCCAAGTACAGACCAATGCCGATGCAAATTGTTTCCTGTTCATATTTGTCATAAGCTCAAACAATAAATTTATTAATTATGAATGAGGTTTTGCTCAAATGAATGACAATGGGAACTTGGTCATACTTGCATGTGTTTTAGTGTTGCACAGAAAGTAGACCGTATACATTGTCTTAGGTAACACTAGTTGTGCCGCGCGGTTTCAGGCGCGGTCGAAGCCGCGGGCAAATGCAAGTATTTTTCAATACTTCACGTTTAATTCTTGTACATAAGCTACATCACTGCCAAGCATCCTTAAAATCCGTTCAGAAATCCAATAAACACTATAGATTTATAGTCAAACCGGAAAATAAATTTGTAATAATATATCGCATAATTTCATAGCATAAAGAAACCTGGAAAACATTACTTTCATTGACCTCACAAATAATCCTTGGCTATTAAGTCCCTTTTACTTTTAAACAATGACGTGTTGCTATAGGAAATTAAAAAAGGTTACCGATTATTTTGACTTGATATTTTAGTAAATGATATTATTGTAGTATGGAGCGTAATCATTCGACAATCTGGATAATATTAAGAGTTCCGTATCCAAAAGGGTAAAACACGTCCCTGTTACTAAAAAATTCACTAACCGTCTGTCTATCTATACGTCCATTTGTCATCTGACTTATATATCATGAACCATGATGGTTAGACAGTATAAATTTTCAGAGATGATGTGCCTACTTTTTGTTGCGGTTTTAAAAACAAATAAAAAATCAATGTAAAGCAGCGGTTAGCACGGTTATAAACTGGATGGATGACCAAGTTTTTGCAGAGCTCTTTAGTTTATTTGTGCTAAATCGTACGTGTCACGAGTTCGACTCGCACTTAACTGATATTTTATTGGTCCTGTAGTTCAATCAATCAAACCGTTAAGCTTAAGCTAAGTTATAAATTTCATTATTGGGGTTTTGAAAAATCTCCCTTACACTCTAAACAACTCTTCATAGATAATATGTTTGACGATAGATTTAAACGATATTTCAAACAAAAAATTTCCCGAATTTTGTAACACATGATAATAATGTATTGACAAGCTTGATGTAATCTTATTACTTGTGTCAATACTCCATAATGTAGGAGCTTGAACAAATATCAATTCGTGATTACTAATAGTAACAGCACACAAAAATAAATTTCCTATACAAATAAAATAAAAATGTGGAATAAAGCATCACTACATATAAAACAGTTGCTCCCCACTGCCAGTCTTTATGTATGCTTAGATACTTAAAACTACGAAACTTATTTTGATGTGGCTTTTTTTAATAGAAAGAGATAGAGAAGAAAAGAATTCAAGAGAAAGGTTTCTATGTGTATATCATGCATAATCAAACCAATGTGAAGTGGGTCACTAGTATCAAAGTAAAACCAAACTCAGCATGACCATAAAAAAAAAATCATCTTAAAAGACCTAATATCTCTAATTTGACGAAGTGTCAGTACTTTGGATTGCGCCGTTAGGTTTTTATTTCTAACTTTACTCATATGGAGAGCCTTGATTTTGCTATTGCTTATTTACAGATTTTATTTTATTTCAATGTTTCAATGCATATTATACTCAGAGAGGAAATAAGTCTTCATTGTAAATGTATGAAAAATTTATTTTTAACCAAGAAATTCTCGAAATGAAATGTATAAAATTTGCTTGTAAAATATTGCTTACCTAAGATATACAGTACTTCCATATGGACTTGTATCGTGCTTCCGATCTGCCGGCCTCCGCATAGGTCCAACGGAAGACGAAGCTCGCCCCCGTTGCCCCGGCGACCGCGGCGAGGGGGACATCCCACCGCTTCTCGCACCAGACATTGCATATTGTGTTGGTATTGTTGATTCCTCTGGCTGTTGGAGCAAAAAAAAAACACATTTCATTATGATCAAAATTTTCAATGTAGTTTGCTATCAAGTAGCATGTTAATAAATTAGACAATAAATAATAATAACACTTTAACTTGAATCTAACCAATTTCTAGAACAGCAAATTATTTTTCAAATAATGTTTAAATAATACTCCATTATATTCAATATGAATTAACACTGATGGTAAGATTAACTCAAAAGCTTAAGGCAATCTACACATGCTACATTAAAAAGTGTAAATAATATGACAAACATTCCCATAGACCTTCAAAAACAGCTACTTTCATAAAAAAAGAAAAACAAAATATTAATAAATAACAACACATTATAAACTTTATTTCAATCTGCATAAGGTACAGTATAGAACATGTTTTTGAAGTGTTTATAAGGCAAACAGATGATGGCATGGCCATGTATAAAACCTGGAAAACACATGTTACAAAATAAATAAAAACTGTGAGCATCCAGATCCAACAAATAATTGAAGTACTATGATAAACTATGGACAATCAATAGACAATAATTTTTATTACATTGCTGAAAACAATAAACAATAAATTATAAATTTTAGCAACTCTATTAATGTTTACTAGACAGTATATTTAAGTTGAATGTAAAATAAATATAACTTAACTACTAAAAAAATAGCATACAGTATAAGGGTGGCCTCAAACAAAAATAATCGAAATCAGCGAGTTGACAACACACTACATATTTTAAATGCAGTTTCGAAGGAATGAGAAACCTTTATGATCTCTGGTTGAGTAGTGGGTGGTTGCGGTGCTGCAACATTAGGAAGAGAGCCACTTCGGAATGAACCCATTGTCTGTTGGTTTTGTACAATCTGGGGTTCAACACTCTCAACCAACTCTGTAGTTGCTTTTACACGTGTTCTTCTACTATTTGAATTTACCTGTAACCATTTAGGTTCAAGATTTTTCTTTCCCTGTATTCATTACCACAACACTAGACATAAGCCTATTATGGAAAACATTCAATACTAATCAAAAAATAAATATTATCATAATTTATACTTAATAATTAATTCGATAGAAAAATGAGTATTAGGATATCGATAAACATCCCGAGACCATAATAGTACTGAGATAAATAATAGCACCTTAACACTGATAGATAAACAATAACAGAAATATTCACTGTTAAGAAAAACTATGTGTGAGGAAATTGTTGTTTTAAATATTTCTTAGATGCTGGTTTATTTATTATGCTATGGTGTAAGAGAATATCATATAACAAGAATATTTCTAGCTATTTTGATGCAAACAGTACATAATAAAAAAAAAATGCTATATAGATATTGTTTTCAATTTGTTTTTATGAAAAACCATAAAATATTTTAAGTCGCAAAAAGTGAATTATTCTAGCGATTATTGTTTACGTCGGCTAGCACATTTGACGGCCAGGAAGCGATTGCCTGAGTAAATAGGCGATTCGCGACATACCTTATTGGTTGCGTCGGAGACTTCACGCATAATTTTTTCAAATGCAGCTGTTTCCTCTGCCTGCTTTTGATTATGAAGGGCTATTTTTTCACTAAATTTCCTAGGATTCGCCATGATGATCAACAAACATTTATTCTTCTCTTTTTACATCACAATTTTCTGCGCTCCTAGAACCAAAACGCGCTTGCCTGTCAAAGACGACAGACAAAAATTGCCAGATTGCAAAATCAAAAAAACAAAAGACAATGTATAGAGAATATAACACGCAACAGATAGAAATATTAAATATATAGAATTTAAGACAAACGGATTTAAAACGCGATTTTTCATTATATGTATCCGTTAATAAGTCCTTGTATCCAGCGACCTTTTTCCGGAATAAGTAGGGAATTTAAGGTAATCCACATTAATCGCTGACGTTTTGTTTCGCGTTATATATGTAAAAACATGATTTTAAGTGTTAACTATTGTGGTATTGTGAGAAGTTATTGTGCACAATTATCGTAAGATTTATTTGTACAGATCAATAAAAATAAACTAGTTAATAATGATGACCATTCTGTTTATTTATTACGTTTACACGTTGAATATGATTGGTAAAACTTTAAATAAAGAACATTTAAACAAACAAAATATAAATCGCTTCATTGAAAATTATGCCCCCGCCAAGACGAGCCTAGCGAAGCGCAAAGACACTATCTACATTTTACCCTCATAGTGTTGGTTTCGATGTACCAGTTAGTTCGTATTCTTAGTATATGATATCAATAATAGATTTATTAAACACTAGCTGCGCCCCGCGGTTTCACCTGCGTAAGTTCGTATCCCGTAGGAATATCGGGATAAAAAGCCTATATGTTATTCCAGTTGTCCAGGTGTCTACGTGCCAAATTTTATTGCAATCGGTTCAGTAGTTTTTGCCTGAAAGAGCAACAAACACACACACATCCTTACAAACTTTCGCATTTATAATATTAGTAGGATTAAAGTCTCAATTGAATAGTTCTAATACTTAAGATTTTAATGATATCCAAAATACACCGATTTCGCCACCGACACAACGATGATCATCACAATATTTGGCTACTGAAGGGTAGCGTTAAAAAGCTGCAATTTGCAATGCAATCTAAGTTTAGTACACCATTAGTAGTTACCAAAAAAAAATCATTTTTTTTTTTATGTCATAGCGGGCAACTTAGCTGGTGGTTCGCCTGATGGAAAATGATCACCACCGCCCATGAACATTCGCAAAGGTAGTGCCTCTGCGAATGCGCTGCCCGCTTTTAGTGGGTAAGGGAAAAGGAACGGATTCATGACAGGAAAGAAGGAATGGACTGGGACGGGTGAGGAAAAGGAAATAGGCCTCCGGCTCCCCCACTCACCGTACTAAACACAGTGGCATGCCACTATTTCACGCCGGTTTTCTGTGGGGGTGTGGTACTTCCCCGGTGCGAGCTGGTCCAATTCGTGCCGAAGCGTGCTCGACTCCCACAATAAAAATCTATATCATAAACATAACTTTCACCCTCTAAAATGAGTTACGTTACTTACTTCAGAAACTAAATATTCCCGTCACCTCCACAATAGTAGTGAAACGGCGAAGCCATGCATTTTTATTGATATGCAGAATTTATGAAGTTAGGGTCGATAAAATTAGGCCGTGTAAATTCAGAAGCTTGGCTCTACATTAGGTTTGATATCTTTTTCACATGAAATATATTTGGTGGGATAAAGTTTGATCTTTAATGTTCTGTGCCAAAAAAGACTACCTTTTGTGAAAAATCAAATCGATACCATACTAAATGTTAGGTACATTGTACATGCCCCCCAGAAGATCGGCGTAAAATAGGTCCATATGCTTTTCCTTACCCGTCCCAGTCCATTCATTTATCCCTCTCGTCAATTTGTTTTAATCCCTTTCCAGTTTAAAATCGACAATCCATGTGTATAGGCGTAAGATCTGCAATCGACCTTACGCCTCTCCAAATATTCATGGCTTCAACCATCAGACGACCCACCAGCTCCATTGCCGATGATGACATATAAAAAGACTATGAAAAACCAGTAAATATCATCAAACTATAATGGTAAATATGTGAAAATTTTGTTGCTCAATGTCAGTGTTGCTAGCTTTTGTTGTCATGTCAATGTCAGTGTTTTTGTCACTCACTCGACAGTTGGCAGAATCAGAAATGGTTCGGAAAACGCTCGAAACTGGTTACTCGTTCCTAAATGAAAAATTTTATAAAAAAAAGAAACTCGTACTTTCTTTTTTCTTGTACAAATCGGAGCTATTTTTGTTGTAATGAATATATTATTAAGTGCGTTGTAAGAAGTGTTATTGTTATCTAATTATATAATTAAATTGCAATAATATAATATAAGAAAACTATATATATATAAGATTTAATTTTACTCTTAAAATGGAAGAAAAATATATTTTATCATTAGACATAGGGACTACAACAATACGTGCTGTTATTTATAATACTCGTACTGAGACAGTAGCCAAGGAAGTAGACAATGTAAGTGTCAATAAAATATTTAGCAACTTTGTATTGGTTTTGTATGCAGGCCATCATTTTCTATTTCAATAATTAAATTACTGCATAGATTTAGAAGCCATGTGTAGATGTTTATATAACTGCATCTGTTACTATGTAATTGTTGAGCTGAATTTATTTTGCAATTAAATATCATGTTCATGTTCAAATTAATAACTACTGTTGTAACTATGATGGAATAACTGATTTTGAATGTAGCAAACAAACGCGAAATATTGTATAAATATTTTTAATTTCAGGTAATACTGCATTATCCGCACCCTGGCTATGTGGAAATTGACCCAGATGAATTATGGAGATCTGTTGTGGATGTTGTAAAGAAAGCATTAAATAGTATGTTAGATGTTGGATCTTTTTTAAAAATTCTGTCAAGTATTTATAAGTATAGGTCGTTCCCCCTGAATTACCTATACTTTTAAACAATGTTACAATAAATTAATTAGGTTCTAAATTAGTAGCGTAATTTTTTATTTTTTTTTACATGGTATAATTGAAATATGGATTTGTCAATAGTATAGAGCTTAATTCAGTATAGTTTTTACTATGAAGGTTTGGCTTTGATTTCTTGTAGTGGAGATTACTTTGTGTGTAATTTTATTCTTTGGTGTATGCAGACTAGCCACAACATATGACCACAATTAAGATCTCCTTTATTGGAAAGTATCTGCTTCTACATTATCATTCAGAAAGTAGTTGAATTAGAAAAAAGCACAGAATTTCACACTCAAATTTAAAAAATACACTATCAAATCAATCTCATAATGTATTTGTTTCTCCTAACAATTCACAAATATACACTCACATAAAGAATAATTAAACATTTGGCTGGAAACTGGTGTTTGAAATGGGTATCAACCACTATCACAGATCACCAAATCCTCAACCTCAGTATCAATTAACAATTACAGAAAAATAACTTGCAAAGTACAAAAGTTTGTGGTGAGGCATAATATGATAGTATGTGTGTATGTATAAGTGTGTATTCTAGCATGAGTGTAGATAGTATTAGGTGTGCAATTATTTCTCACATTTTTTTAAATGTAGTTTAATGTACTGGAAAAAGAAAACTTAAATCAAGAGGTTCATTATAGTTCATTTCTATTTTAAGCATTTAACATTCCTACAGAAAATTGTTCTTATCATTCTTATCATGAAATAGAATCTGAAATGAATGATTTTTTTTTTATTATTAGTTTGAATCAAAGTATTACAACAAAGTATTTATTTATCAAACAGGTGCAAGTTTAAGTGCGGGTCAAATTACTGCTATGGGCATATCAACACAGCGCAGTACTTTTATCACATGGTCAAAAGAGACTGGTAAACCTTTTCAAAGATTTGTGACATGGAAGGACTTGAGAGCGGACAAATTGGTCAAACAGTGGAATGATTCTTACATTTGGAAGGTATTTAATAGAACTTAAGAACACTGTATTACGAAATTATTTTACTATTGACAGTGTTGAACACAAACATGTTTTTATCACTTTAGTTTTGGTATTAGTTTGTGGTTTTTGTTTCAGTTTATAAAGTTTGGTGCATATATGCTTTTTATTGTATCAAGGAGTAAAAGATTTAAAGCTGGAAGTGTTTTTAAGTTTTCTAATAATCAGGTAAGCAATATTACACATACATATGCATGCATAATAATTTTAATCATATTTAACATCCCAACAACCAGCAAATATTACTATATAAGAGGTTGTTAAGCAAGGTCATATTATCTAAATGTATTACTTAAAGATGATTTCTTGTAAAGATCTGACTTAAAGTTTTTGTCCCATAAACTTAAAGATAATGAACAAATATTTAACATCCTAATTTACATACTATGTGAACTTTGTATCCTTGGAGTTTAAGTATTTCTTAATCTTGTTATTTGTATGTGTTGTAACTACAAATAATTTTCATTTAGTAATGTTTTTTTCTAGAAATTTGTGATCAGTTACAATATAATTATTGATTATATATGATTTTTAAAGAGTACATCAATTTGATGGGCATAAAAGAAATGATCTTTAAATAATTTATTATTAATGTGTCATATGATATATAACCTGCATTACAAATAAGTTTCAATTAAATTCTATTGCATTAATGGTAGGTGATAATTGCCTATTGTAAAGTGTTTGAAATATACCATAGCATAGATTGGTTCTGATACAGTATATTTTTAAGAATAGTACAAATTTCCTTTTTTGTTGTAGACAACATTAAGATTATATTGGGCATTACATAATATACTTGAACTCAAGACTGCAGTGGAGAGAAATGACGCTATGTTTGGGACTTTAGACACTTGGCTGTTGTATAAAATGACAGGTAATTAAGAAGATAAATAATTGCCCTTTTTTCCCGCTTTATTCAACTGCTCAAGGAAAAATGTGATTTGCGTCGTAAAATGTTTTTATTTAGCGCACAAGTTGAAACAAAGAACAACACTTAATAAACACTTATTTTAAATTTAGTTTGAGAATGATTTTGTATTTTAAATTACATGTTTGGTTCTTAACATTTAATTACTTTGTAATAATGAAATGAAACGAAAAAAACAAAATTTTCGGCATTATTAGATTGAGATTAAGTAGTAAAATAATATTATTATGTATACATAATAGTACAATATAATATAATAGAAATTGTATGATATTATGTTTGATATTCAAAATAAAGACTATCATCATGGGCTATTAAAATCCAAATAAAATCGATTCATGTCAAAGATTGCTCTACACTTAAAAAAATATATTTTTATTTTCCTGTATTGTTAGAGTTGCCTGGTAGAGATCGCTACCTAGCGATAAGGCCGCCTTTCGGTATTTAATTTAAGATTTTTGTACGCCTGTTTATTTTTTGTTTTTTTTTACGCAATAAAGAATTTTCATTTATTTCATTCATTCAAAATATAGACAGGCTTAAAAAACTAAAAGGTTATTTGTGCCTTTGTATGTTTTAAATGAAAATAAGCGTTTGAGGAACTCACGGCTCTGAAATACTTCTATACTATCATGACTTTCAAATTTCTTTCAGATAGCAAGTTGCATATGAGTGATGTGTCATCAGCGTCCGCCACTGGTTTTTTCGATCCGTTCACAATGCAATGGGCGGGGTGGGCCATGTCCATATTTGGTATACGAATGTCCATGTTGCCGACAGTCGTTGATACAGCGGGCGAACATTTTACATGCACTGCGAAGGAGATTTGGGGACATCCTATACCGATAAGGTGTTGTGTAAGTAGATTTAGTTTCGGAAATCTGTATATTTTTTGTTTAATAATAATAAATAATATATTTTACATACAATAACACCTATAATCACCATACACCAGGTACAAACACACACACACACACACTTACAAACACAATTTCCTATAAATTATTAATACATATGCAAAATCTAACTTTTTCGAAATGTAATTATATTAAATTGTTTATATTACTAATTATTAATTACTTGCCAATTTGCGTGAGAGTCGATTCTTAAGCGTAATCGTAATTCAATTAAGATAATTCCCTAATTCGTTAAAAAGAGAATAACGTTACACATTACTACAGGAATTACAATAGAACACATAATGTATGGACGCCTCCTGATGACTTTTGACCCCCTGATTATATTCTCAAGAAGATATTCAAGAAAACTTTGAAGACATATGTTTTGCGTATACCCAGAACCCTGCTCACCCTTGACAGTGTAAAATTACTATCAAGGAAGAGCGGGATTTTGGGTGTCGTCATATCTACGTGGTGTAGAATGGATGGAAACCTGTGGAACATTTTATAGTGGGGAGCCCCCGAGTGCGGATTTTGGGATTGACTCGAGCTCGTCAAATTATTATAAGCGAAGGTATCTTACCTATTGCTAGGTACCTCCAGAAAGTGTGAGCAGTTAATTTTGGTGGGTGCGCTCACAGAAGCCGTAGGGAATTAAAAAATATCTAAAATTCTCAAACGTTACGCTCAAATCGTCAGTTTAGCGAAATTGGACTTCTTATGTTGTAATTGACCACTAATATCTTTATTTGACGCGCTCGAGTCATATTTTTTGAAATTTTTACCCTTTTTTCATAGCCACGAAATTACCATCTAAATCGTGATATTAGTGTTTTTGGTCTACTTTGTATGTTTACTTTTTTTTACACATACATGATGTGACAACTAATATTTGTTCATAGTCGAAACATATGTTTGCATCCTTTTTAAAATACAACGAAACAATGTAGAAATCATGTGAGTTGCCTTGAGAAAATATAAAGTGAATATTATTTTTGTTTTTTTTCTGAGATTTTATTTGGTCATTTCCTGTCGTTTGTGCAATCAAATAACAACATGTAATTTATAAAAGATTCATGAATGGGATTTATATTGTATAAATTTTGTGTTTCTGTAAGCATATAATATTTTCTATTGGCGCAAAGATGTATGCATGAACATGTATGTATACCTAGTCTTGCCATAAATATTGTAATAAAGAAAAAAGAAAATTGTTAACTGCAAATAACATTTATTACT
>NC_052115.1:4002880-4040452 GCF_012273895.1 Zerene cesonia | reverse complement strand
GATTCGAAATTCAAATGTAATATTTTTTTATAATTAAGTGTAACAGTATTTATGGCCAGACTAAGTATATACATACATTTAGTATAATTGTATGTAGTAGCTGTTGTAAACTAACATATCCATAAAATGATATGTAAAAAAGATATTAAGGTGAATAGTTAAATTAACTAATTTTAAAGAGTTCCACTCAAATTTAACCCATTTTTAAATGTAGTCTAATCAAGAATTCGATTCAAAGTACAACTCAATTGTATGGGTATCTATATCTCAGCAAGTTTTTTCCAGATAGCTGATCAAACAGCTTCAATGTGGGGCTCTTGCTGTTTCGATGTAGGTGACGTGAAACTCACTATGGGAACTGGAACGTTTTTTAATATAAACACGGGGGATTCCCCGCACGCTAGTGTATCGGGGTTATACCCAGTGGTGGGGTGGAGACTGGGCTCTGAATTAGTGTTCTCGGCAGAGGGCGCTAACAATGATACAGCTAGTATTATTAAATGGGCGCAGAATTTAGGTGAGTAATGGTAATTCTTCTGTTGCACAAATAGACTTTTTTATTAACGCACTATTTACTTATTTTTTCCACCCTCTCTTACTCTTCTATTTTAAGATATATTTTATGTTATATGAAATGAAAGCATTATTTAATGCAACAGCGTTTCATAGTGTATTTGTCATAATCCGCCACGCTGGCCAAAGGCGGATTGAGCGGATTGTCACATGTGGAAATTTTTATCCATGGACATGCCGGTTTCCCCACAATGTATTTCTTTACAAATATAATGAAAAATTAATTTATTTCTTGTAAGCTCGTTCGGTTTGGAATTCTCTTTTTTTGCTTCAAGTCCGAGGTTCTAACCACTGAGCCACCACTCTTAATATTAAGTATGTAAAAAGATTATAATATCTCTTTTTTTTATTTTAATCTATTAACAGTTCCAATTTTCAGGTTTGTTTGACAGGCCGGAAGATACGTCTGAAATAGCTTTATCTGTTCCTGATTCGGATGGAGTTTTCTTTATACCCGCTTTCAGTGGGCTTGGTGTAAGTATTTTTTTATTCATTTATTAAGGGGATTACACATACATATTTTATACAATCACTGGATAAACGGTCTCAGCCGGCTCTGCCAGTATATATGCGTATATATCGTCACTCAGAAATAAGAATACGCGATAAACTAAAAATGTATTGATTGTACCTAAAAAAAGCACCATTAAACTACTTTTTTATTCGAAGAATTATTACACAAAAAAGGATGATTGCCCGTATGTTAGCAAGGATTTTAATCCTAATATCTATGAGAATATGCGACCCCGCAAACGTTGTTCTGTCAGATACTAGATCTTAGCGTTATAAAAAATAGTTATCATACACAAAGACTTCATGAAAATCGAACAAGCCCTTCTAGACGAGATTCGCGATTTTTTGTAGCTTTTCCCTGTTCAAAATCTTAAATTACTAGCTGCGCCCCGCGGTTTCATCGGCGTAAGTCCGTATCCCGCTGGAATATCGGGATAAAAAGTTGCCTATATGTTATTCCAGTTATCCAGCTGTCTACGTACCAAATTACATTGCAATCGTTTCAGTAGTTTTTGCGTGAAAGAGCAACAAACACACACACATCCTTACAAACTTTCGCATTTATAAAATTATTATAATAGTAGGAAGTAGGAAGTAGGATGAATATTATATTAAGTTAATTATATTTCCAGCCGCCATACAACGATTGCACTGCGGCATCTGGCTTCGTAGGCATGAAGCCGACTACATCTAAAGCGCATTTAGTGAGGGCTGTGCTCGAAGCGATTGCGTTTCGTACCGCACAGTTATACGACTGTGTGAGAAGGGAGACGAACTATACTTTCACTACTATAAGGTTAGTGCGAATGTTTTGGCGTAATCGTTCTGCCTCAATAACTTTATAGTATCTACTTATAGCGGTCCGCCCCGGCTTCGCGCGTGATATATATATAGCCATCCTCAATATATGGGCTATCTAACACTGAAATTATTTTTTTTTAAATCGGACCAGCAGTTCTTGAGATTAGCGCGTTCAAACAAAAAAACAAACTCTTCAGCTTCATAATATCAGTAAAGATTTGATTATTGAAAATCATCAGAACAAAATCTGTTGCGTAATTTTAAAGACCTAAGTATACAGACACACACAGACGACAGAAAGCGACTTTGTTTTATATTATGTAGTGTAATAGTACCCAATTAGTTTCACCGGGTATAACGACGCATTAAAAAAATCAATAAAAATCATTATGATACAAAGTTATAAAGAAGATTTTTTCTCACTTTGGTAAATTGTCTTTTTATAGTATACAAAACTTTATTTTTTAGGTTGGACGGAGGTGTGTCGAACAATGATTTCGTAGTGCAGCTGGTGGCAGATCTAACAGGACTGCGAGTAGAGAGACCGGTACAGGTGGAAATGTCTTCCCTTGGCTGTGCGCATATAGTGGGCTTGCAATTAGGTACGCAATATGTTTATTATTAAATCACATTGTTCTAATAATTATCTTAAAACGGTAACCGACGTTCGCGGAGGGAGATATTACTTACGAATCGTGTGTATCGGTTGAAAAAACCCGCGGAGTTTTCGAGTAATAAAACCGAAAAAAAAAACAAAAATGTTTTGAGAAACAGAGAGAGAGAGAACCACTTTCTCAAAGACGAAAGTGGTTCTCAAAACTTGCAACTAACAAAAAGTGTATTACATAAAAACCTACTTACTACTCTTTTTGGGATTGTTCCAACAGCAATGGTACTCATAATATATATATGAGAATTAACAGATATTTCCACAACCGTTTCAGGTATATTCAAGTCGAAAAAGGAACTGGCATCCCTCCGCAAAATTGGCAACGTGTTCCTTCCGAGGCCGCAAGTCAGGAAGTCTTATGAGAACGTAATATCGCGTTGGGAAGACGCCGTGAAACGAATGTGCGGGTGGTATGTGGACAACAAGTCTGTATCCCAGAACAGCGTATCGGATTCCAGCAGCAACTCTATAACCCCCCAAAATAGTTTCAAGGTGTCCCCGAAGAAAAACGGAAAATCTAAATAGCGGTGGATTTTCCTTCTGCCGCTGTGTATCGCGTGCATTTCAATACTGAGATGATATACGGCCCCCCTCTTTAGGTGTAAGACTAATTGTTATAGTGTATGGAAGAATTTTAAAACTGTTGGTAAATTGTTATTGATTTTATATTGTATTTAAGATTTAGGTTAAGGTTAAGGAGTACTATCATTAATTGAGATTGTTTTTTCATTCCTTTGTTGGTAATCTCATATTGAAGTATATTTTTTATTTCAGTATCAGATTTATATTGATAAAAATTGGATTTGTATGTAAATTATGAATAGGTACTATTTGACTATCCTCCCTGTGATTATTTTCTTGCCAAAAGTATAGATTGTGTTCATTTGGTTTTAATTGTAAACTTATAAAAAATATCGAGTAAAATGTGACATTATGGCGATAAATTCTATTTTGAAAATAGTTTTTTGATTTATAAAATAATTTTAATGATTGAGTTTTAAATGATGAACCTATTGCGAAATATTCTCGTAGTGTATGAAGTAAGTATTGCTACAAAATAATATCAGCCTTCAAAGAAATAACGCCTTACCATGTAAATAATAGTGGGTATTTGTTTTTAGTTGCAATATAAATATACTAGCTGCGCCCCGCGGTTTCACCCGCGTAAGTCCGTATCCCGTAGGAATATCGGTATAAGAAGTGCCTATGTGTTATTTCAGTTGTCCAGCTATCTACGAAGCAAAATAGTATTATTATTCACCAATAGATGTCAGGAAAAAAAAACACGAATAAAACACGAATATGACATTTTCTAAAAAAAATTCCTAGCTAGATCGATTTATCGCCCCCGAAACCCCCTACATAGTAAATTTCATGAAAATCGTTGGAGCCGATTCCGAGATTCCAATTATATATATACAAGAATTGCTCGTTTAAAGGTATAAGATAGATTGTTCTAAAGAAAAAAGTATATGGCTTATGTTGTAAAACTTACAATTTTTCTAAAAATATCCATATCCATATATATTTTTGTATATAATAACATATTTTGCCGAATATTTGTGCTTACTTGGCCCTACGCTGTTAATTGTCGCTATTGTGGAATTAACAATACCTATTTTTTTCAACCGCCTTTAAGAAAAGAGGTCAAGATTAATTTGATGCTATTTTTTGTGATTGTTACCTCACAAATTTTCCTGTGTTCCACGTTTTTTATATATTTTTTTTATTTTAAAGCCGGTGTCTCCCTTTTGATCCCATTTAAATTTGGTCTAGTTCTGACAAAGATGAAGACGGTTTGTTTATGATATAAATAATTATTTTAATATTAAGTATGAATTAAGTGTTAAAGCACGTCATGTAATGGTCCTATTGTTCATTCTTGCTAATTATCATTTATGAATTTATAGATGTTCTAATAGATAACAAACGAGATAAGTGAATTTTAAAAGGTGTATTGAATTTAAATCAATAAGAATTCGATAGTTTTATAACATAGTTTGACTAGGGCTCAAATCGTCCTAATAGAGTTAGTTCGTTTTGCTCGTTAATACAAGTAAGAAAGCTGAAATTTGTGACTATTAAAAAAAGACTGCAATGAATCAGAAATGACAAGTTGTGATATTAATCGAGTAATCGGTAGTAGGTATATTAAGACATTGTCTTCTTCCTTAAGCCATAAGTGACATTTCCAGCTTAGAAAGTAATAAAAATATTATTTAATCAAAGTCTTGTTAGTGTAGAGTTTCTATGACTTTATATATGTAAGGTGTTTGAATTTTTTCTTATCTGTGTTGTTTTTAAGTGGCGTAATTACGTATAAAAATATAAACAAACGTATTTAGAATTAATCTTCGTAATTCAGTTAGCATCGCACGTGTTACCCCTACACGCGCAATTGGCTTGACGTCCTACTTCTGAAATGAGCAACTCAAGAGTAGGTATATACGGAGTTTTTGCTCCTCAAGCCACTTGCACAAGCAGGACAAGGAGATTGTTCATTCGTCAAACTAAGTTACATATAGGTAAAGCAAATACAAAATAAATGTTTTTCCAAGGGATCAAATTGTTGTATTTTTAAGATTATTTCTGTATAATGTTGTATAATGCTTGAATTTTAATAAATATTATCGACCATAGGCGTAATTATTTTTAATTAATATGTTTGGAAGTATACACTTTTGCTTTGTTAAAGCCTCGAATTTAATTTATGGAACAACTGTTGATCAAAAGTTTTTTTAAAACCTTGTTTTAATATTGACGCTTCTCGGGCGAGAATATTTCAACATCATCATTATCATTAGCCCTTAACTGTCCACTGCTAGGTATAGGCCTATCCTAAGGCACGCTACTATACTGGTCATTGGCTTTTTGTCGCCAATTGGGGCAGCTTGCCATTGCCACAATCGCCACGCTGAGGTTACAGGTTAGCGACGGTAAAGCTTAGCTCTCTTCTACCAGTGATGTTGCTGCCCATAACCGACTTGTTTATTTTAGCTGTGCCACATTTCGCATGGTTATACCGCCATCAGACATCAGAGCCTCGTCCGAAGTTTGACAGGATGTATCACGAAGGTAAGGTTGTCTTTAGAAGTACTGAGATGTAGTTGTGCTCCCTTAAATCCCATTTCCATTTGAACATGCGCTATCTATCTCTACGACACGCAGTGTTACCAGCAATATGTTGACTAAAACTCCTCTACATGATTCAATTTAGATGAATTGATAACCTTGAGTATAATATGACTTAAGACATCAAAATTCATCAATAGAAGATAGAATGTTAGTAAAATTAATCAGATAATATTGAATATTTTGATCAAGCGCTGTTTATTGTAATAAAACTGTACCCTTTCGCTGTAGTACTTTGATTCGTATGGCCACAGAAATCATAATAATATATATGTCTATAAATTTTTTTTTAAGCTTGTGTTTTTTTATTCTTATAAATATGAATACTAAATATAGTTTTATTTCATTGTTGTGTAATGGTATATTGTATATTAAAAAATAAGGATGTGCCTCTTTTATTATAAGGTTAATTAGTTTAATAGAGATAAACTGCATATACACTGAGAATTTAGAAAAGGTATCATTTAGTAGTATGATAAATAATTTATTCAGACTAAGACTACCACTTGTAGTAGTAGGTGATGGTGGTTTATTTATTGAGATGAGTCAGAGTTATATGTATGTAAAAATGTAATTATTAACTGATTATTAAATATGAGGAATTACATGATATTTATAAATACTTTGTTTTGAGTGCATAGATAATATTAATGTAGAGACATTTTATACGATTAATCAAAATGCAGTCTTTATGTAAAAGGTAAAAAAATACGTACGTTACATGAGCCTTTAATATTACGAACATGATTTGTCAGACTCCTTTTTCATAAATACCATATGTTTTGTTCATAAGCATTTTGTGCTTATTTAACGAAGTAAGTATCTAAAAGTTCATAGATTTTCTTACATAGATTATTGTGATGGATGAATATTTCAAATGGAAAAAAATGTAAATAAATATCACCTAAAATAAATCTTGTTACACGCTTTTTATTAGCTTCACCTGTATGTTTGTTTGTATGTTTGTTTGTATGTTTGTTTGTAACCGACTTCTTTGGGCGCGATTTTGACCCACTTTAAACGGCCAGATTTCGTTCAAACTTTGTAGATTTATTGAGGACCGATGACAATACACTAATTTGATAAAATTATTCCATTTTTCAATTTGCAAAATATGATTTTTGTTAAAGCGTGTCTTATAGTTTTTTTAAACTATTATTTATTAGTTATTTTTATTTAGTATTTCTCTTTCTAAAGCACTCCTGTATTAATATCTAAAGCAAGAATATTTTTCTAATGCTTAAAACTAAAAATTCAATTTCTTAATTCAAAGAATTTACTTATTAATATTTTATCTAATTATATAACGGGTAAGTTTTGTGTTCATTGTCAACTATTTTCAGGTTGGAAAAAGTAGTCGGATCACAAAATTTACTAAAAGCAAATAATTATTACTTTAAAATTAGAGAAGTCCCGTATACCCTTGTACTCACAAGACTATAGGGAAAACAAGACTTCATCTATTTCATTTAAGTCACCATGTGAGGTCAAACCGGGCTCCTCGGTCTTATGCTTACGCTCTACCACTGCATTGTGGGCGCGGTTCAAATAATTGAGATAGGTCAGAATTATTGCATTAAAGTTGTACTTGTATATCATGGACAAATTATTGTGAAATATCATGCTATGACTGTTTATGTCGTATTTATGTTTTTACGTTTATTGAAAGCATGTTTGATTATAACTGTTATTTTTAGAGTCAAAATAATTTAATTACATAAAGATAAGCAATATTCAATCTTTTACTTTTACGTTATTTCTTCTGTGATAATGTTATCCTTTAGGTACTATTGCTCTACACTAATCTACCAAAATCAGCAAGCACGTTCAGTATCCAACAGCTATTTAAAAAAATATGTATTGAATAATAAGCATATTAAATTTGTAACACTTATTTATTAACAAACACTTAATTTAATATTTAAGTTGAGTAGCATATTTACCTTAACAATAATACTTTTTTTTTTACTTTACAATAATAACTTACACTCTTCTTAATCATTTTTTTACATTCTTACGTGTATATCTTATTTATAAAATTATTCTAAGACTGTCAAATATTAAAGCTCCATAACATCGAATTCAATTAAAATAAACTTTGGCATTGTAGGTACCTGCATACATGTTGTTGCTCAGCCGGAGTATGTATCCGTATTCTATCCAACCCATGTCGGAAGAGTTTTAATTCTTCTGTCAATACCGACCAAACTATTTTCATACTTTGACAATTCCGAATTTTCTAAAAGATCGTTGCTAACGAATTCACTGGGAAAAGCTGACCTCTTCTGAATCGTATGTTCTACGGGCGAACTAATTTCTTCGGGTCCTTCCGTAGTTAGCTCATTGAGCGGTACGACGATCGGAACAAATCCAATAATTTCTATAAACTGCAGAGGTTCTGGTACAATTGTTGTCGCTTCCACATCATTATCCGGTACTGGAGCAGCCTGAAGACCCGCCACGGCCAGGAGCAAAATTAATAACGTGTATTCCATTCCTTCAGGTTGTGGTAACTTCTCTCTTGATTTACAATATCTGAACTACACGCGTAGTCACTTCTTGAAAGATCAATATGTTGTAATAGACACTTGCATGCACTCAATGATTTTATACTTTTAAAACTGGTAACATATAAATAGTGCTAAGTAATCCGGAATTTGATGTACCTAGGCATTGACGCATTATTTGAAACATGTTAATAGTCTGGACAAATATTTTCAATGGCATAATGACCATGAGTGAATAGTATTTATTCTTAAAACGATCAATGCGTAAATATTAGGTAGAATAACGTATTCCGTGATTCATATAATAACAAATATCTATTTATAAATTAAGATCCTTACATCCATTTGTTGACATTTTTCTCCTAATTCCGTTTTACCTACTTAATAGTTAGGGTAATCTAATGACCGTGGCTTAGATACAAGGTAACATGCACGGAAATTTTCAATCGATGGATCACGTCCAATATACCTACTTATGTCCAATTTTATTGTGTTTGAAACGCGCATAACTGTTGTCGTGGTAATGCTATTTTCGATAGTATTATTTATACTACGTAGTTAGCATCCTCGTACTATATTTATGACGCCGTTTTGCGAAGGCGAATTTAAAATATAATATGGATTACTATGTGTGGTACATGTGATACATATTGCATTCATAATTAGTTCAATATATATTTTATGGCGGAATGTGTTTTCGCATACCCAGATCTCTGGGCTATGTCCGACTCACTCGTAGGTCACTGCTTCTCGAAAGCTTCTTGGAAGTACCTAGCGACTATACACCAATGTATGTGGGAATTTTTTGAGTCTCAGAGTCGAGTACGCTTTGGCACGAATCGGGCCAGCTCGCACTCGGGAAGATACCACACCCTCACATAAGATCCTCGAGAAATCGGCATAGTAGCTACTGTGTTTCGTTTGGTTAGTGGGGGAGTCGGAGGCCCAAATCCTTTTTCTTTTCCATTCCATTCATATATTTTTTTATGATGAGAATGATGATGAAGACTGATCCACAATTTTATTTTCCCTGCTGGAATCAACCTTAGTTCTTTGTTGGAGTAGGCATGTACCTGTAAGCGATCTGTATCCACACTCCGCTTTAATATACCTAGTTACTCAATAGCCTTTTTGAACTATAACATTCTTGGCGTTTCTTTTTATTTATTAATATTTAAATTAGCTTTGAGCTAATTGCTACGTATGGATGTTCCAGACATATATTATTTTGCCACCTAAATTGGCCTTTGGGAATATGGTTTTTTTGTCATTAAGATGCGGAATTCTAAAAATAAGCAATTGCCTTTGTTTCAATATATTACATAACTTTAGTATTTTGTACCTTCTGTTTTTTTGGTGTATGAATTTTATTACACTAATCAAAAAGTAACATAACTATTTAGACACTCGTTGGTGTCATGTGCTAACAGCGAAGCACTGATATAGTTAACATAGCGTTAACTCAGCAACGTGACTCAAGGCTCGTGTCGAGAAAATTATGAACTTGACGTGTTTATTGAATATCTCGGTAATCATGCGTCAGTTTCAACTCTTCAAACACTAAACAGATCATCGACGTATATATTTAATAACTGGTCTAATATCTTTTGTAATCATGGTCGGATTTATAAGCGAGTGGATTTGCATACGAGTGATAGTTTGAAGTGTTCTTTCTGATCAACGGTTATTCAAGATTGAATCTGTCGGTAATGCATTCAATGTTTTTCGTCGTCGTGTCGCTGGCGTTACTCGCAGCATGCGCTTGCGCCCCAAGCGGCGATGTGATCCAGCACATCCCACCAAATCACGAAGCAATACAGTCAGCTACAGAAAGAAAGGCTGCGGCATCTGGTGCTGCGGTAGAAAATGTTGGATCTTCTAAGCCTTTGGGCCTTGCTAGAGAGCGTAGAGACCTAGGTGGCGATGAAAGCGATCTACTTCCCTCCGACCAGAACGTTGCCTCGCCTTTTGGTGAGAGCTCACTCGATGGGCGCGGCCGCATCAGGGTATTGCCGGCGTTCCTTGGTTAATAATTTTCTGCAATTCTACTAAGCGCTACCACACCTACCTACACCCGATTAATTTTTCTTAGTTTTCAATCAATAAACCATTGCGTAAGTTAAGACAGAATATAATAATAAGTGGAATTGGTTATAAGTTTTATATAGTATTAAGAATGAGTTTTATTGAATAAATGTATTTTTAAGTGTGTCTTGACTTTTGATAATTTACTCTTGACTGTAAATTATTGTACCTACTCTAAATGAGGAGGAGGAGGAGGCCCATTTCCTATTCCTCACCCGTCCCAGTCCATTTCTTCTTTCCAGTCGTCAATGCTTTCTTTTGCCTTACCCCTTAAAAGCGGGCAACGCATCCGCAGAGGCGCTACCTCTGCAAATGTTCAGGTGCCCGCTATATCATGAAAGAAAAGATTAATACTAATAAAAATTAGTAATTTAAACGATTCATTAAAACTTGATCTGTATCCGTAGTAGCCGAAAATACATATTTTTATTAAGTCGAAGTGGATACATATAGGTATAATATTTAAATTTTATTGTTTGTGATACATAAATAATTTTTTGATTATTTTTTTAAGACAGTAGCCAAAAAGATAAGTCCGAACTCTTAACTGTAAGTATATTCTTTTTAGAGACTTGAAACAAATAACCTTTTCTGAGAGTCGATTTTAATATCACAGATAACAAAATACTATAGTTACAAAAAACACACCGGTAATGCACTGGTTCACGTTATTTTTTATTGTACTAGGTCGTTAATTCTTGCTAGTGGATGTGTTAATCTAATTATATTCATTAATTATAATTATCAGATGCTTATGTACAACGTAGAACATTTCTATTTAAATAGTAATGAGAAGTGTTTGTATCCTCTTATAGAACTTACTCTAGCAGAATAAACATGTCATTAATTGTTTGCGCTGTATTTTTGGCTTGTTCCTTTTTTGTTTTAAGTTCTTCAAGTATTGTCAATATGAATTTTGATAAAGGCAAAATAAATAACGATACTCCAATTCTTAAAGAAGATGGAAATAGTACAAATGAAGCAATTGTAACAGCGGAAAGTGATTATGTGTATCGACCGTTGTATGTGTACAGAAGGATTGAACACAGCAAGCGAAGAATCACCATGTATAATGCTTTTCTTGGATAGGTATAATGCCCAATTATTTTTTTATGGTGTAGTAAAAACTGAACTTGTTAGTAGGTTTATGTATAGTTAATTGCTCGTTACTTTTAATATCGTTGCTTTAATTTATTCTACGGGTTTTTCTTAACACGTACGTAATTCAAAACGGTAACCATATCAAATAACAAAAATTAAAAAAAAACTTATATATAAAAATGTTAAATCTCCTCCCCCTTGGATTGTTATTTGTAAGTAATTTCATTTGTTCATATTTTTTTGTGTTGTTGCAATAATTTTATCGATACATTGCATACAGGTTATGGTTACATTACATTGAGTCGTTTACCTACAAATACGTTTTTTATTTTATTTAAAACAATTCACAATTGACAATTTAAAAGAAAATGTTGTTTTGTTATTTTTTTACATAGGTATTCAAAGTCAGTGCAGGAATATCTCCAGTACATGACTTTAGAAATCAATTAAATTCACAAGTAGTCGGAGATAAGCTGATTATGTCATCACCGCACAACGTAATCAAACACTTGGATAACTCTATTCTGAAGGCAACCAAAAATGTAACTAATAATCCAAAAATGGAGGAAACTCTATACCAAATGTCAAAGGATTTAGTATCTGCCATTCTATCTAAACTTGAAATCCAGGATAAAATGACTAGGATAACCCGCGAGGCTTTAGATGCACCAGGTAAAAGTAAAGGTATGACAGCCATTGAAACACGACGTATTTTAGACTATATATCGAGAACGTTGTCCGGACATATTTTGTCTATCACTAGAGCGTCTACAGAACCTGAGTTACATCGGTTAGTGTACGGCTTGGCACAAATAGCCGCAGAAGTATCCATAGTATCCGCACTAAAGGATATAACATATTCAACCGCATTATCTAAAAAGCAATCTGTTGACTTATCACTCCGAAAAAAGAGATCTTTAAACGTAGATCGAAATAGTATAACAACACAACGTGCGATTCAATCAACTATATATAATGTGATTTTAAATAAGCCGCCCGCTTTCGTACGTGACAATTCAACTGAATCCCCAAAAATTAACATTCTTTCCAATATATCACGATACTCAGTTATTTTATCAAACGCTAAAACACCAGTTCGAATTGCACCAAGTAAGAAAAGAGTATTATCAATGCCATCGAAAGGATTTTTAAATCAAACAGTCTTAGACACAATAGCGAATGACGACGTAAATGAAACTGAAGCTATTTTACTTGAAAATAAACTGAATGCTACACATTTCGTTACACAAGATAGCCAAACACTTGATACCCAAGAAATGAGTGCTCCAAATCTCATAGATGATTGGGTTGATCCCAAAGAGAAAATATACACATTAAATCCTGATGTTATTGCTGAAATGGAAATTGACCAACCAGAAGCAGTAGATGATGAAATAACCAACGAGAAAAGGGCGAAACAAAAATTAGAAAAATTAGAGGTAAAAGCTAAAAAAGCTATATTATATGCGGGAGATGTAGCATACTTAACAGCTGCTAGTGTTGTTGCTATGAGACGAGCTTTAACGGCATCGATTGAGGTACAAATGTCTGTAAAATTTGCCAAGAATGGAATGTCTAACCATGAAGACTTAATGATGAATTTAGCCAAAACTGCAGCTCAGCAAGCTGGAAAAGAGGCAAAGAGTGCCGCCTCCAAGTCTTTGGCATGCGAACGAGTAATAAAGTTAGCCCTTAAATACACTGCACAATCGAAAGGTGCAAAACTGAACCATGTTGCAAACAGAGTAGTGATGGACACATTGTCATTAGCAACTCTCGCTAAATCTATGGCTTTCGTATCGTCTGATATTGCGATAAATTCATTATATCAAGCAACTGACGTAAAACCACCGTCATAATATTTTAAATATTAAATTAAAACGAATAATGTAATAAGAAGTGTTTTATTTCGTAAACCATCAGTTTTTACATTGTGTAATAGAATATATACTTTAATTTGATGTAATGTATATTGAATTCAGAATATCGACCA
Organism: Zerene cesonia; assembly: GCF_012273895.1. NCBI lineage: Eukaryota > Metazoa > Arthropoda > Insecta > Lepidoptera > Pieridae > Zerene > Zerene cesonia. The sequence goes on along the minus strand of NC_052115.1, from coordinate 4,027,077 downwards.
ATTATTCCAGTAAGTATAATGTGGAATATCACCAGCTGAATAGACATAGACACTGGAAATAAAACATTTCATTGTGAGGTTAAATACCTACATAAAAAGAACGCTCATTTATGCAGATGCCCATATTTATCTTACATATTAAACAGGCGTTTGGTTTTGAATTTAATTTTATTTGATTCTATGTTTAAAATCTAATAGACTTTTTGATCCAATTTCATATCAATACAATTAAATAAAAAAGACGATTTGATAATTAAATAAAAAGAAAATTGTAAAAATATGTTTTTCCTTTTATTTTACTAGATGGCGCTTGCTGTCGCTCTGTAATGCATTAATGTAATTTAATAATGTATCACTGAAAGAAGTATGATTTCAATACAAGAGTTCAGAAGGGGCTATCTCTAGAAAGTATAATTGATGAAATTTCTTTTGCCTTAGCTGGATCAAGATACGAATGATGATATAATAAAAACATCTTATTGTGGTACTTATTGATACTTACTTACTTGATGCCTAAAAAGTGTGATGTTTCGATAATTTCTTAGATCAGAAACATAATTTGAATATTTATGATAGCACGATGAAGGATGCTTTGCCATGACATATCCAATACAATACGGAACGTGATCGATCCGACGTGTTAGAAATGTTGCAACACCTCTTACTATAATGGATAGATCCACACATACATACAATATTAAAGTTAACAGTATTTTGTATAAAGAACATAAAGTTTAACAGCACGTTTTAAATAGAAATAATTTAAAATACTAATTGTTATTGTTTAATCTGTTCGTAATTCTGAGTCAAATTCCAAATAAATCTGATAAATGTAATCCAGTGTTTATTGGGTTGTTAATAGACATGGGATAAATTAATATTAACACGCATGGTAGCGTATATCATAGCACTGATGCATATTATACAGTTGCGGATGACGCTAGTCAATAGCTGGTGTTGAATCAACAGCTCTACTAGCTCCTATGGTAAATAATATACACCTTCCGTTTCTACCAGCACGCAGACCACAGCACGGGCCAGACTTAATCATCTAAACTCTAAATGCCATCGTTATATCAACAACAAATAATCATAGGAATATTTCACAACAAAAGTTAAAATGTCTGACACTATATATTTATTATTAAGTACCAGTTGCAAAACCATTCAAGTCACGGTCAATCGTAGAATTGCTATCAATATAAAAATGGGATTCGAAATTCAAATTTATAATAAGCTAACCTTGGAGTGCTACTCAATACTTATGCTCTTTGTGGACGTAGTTTAATCTTACGTATAGAATTCTCTTCTTCAGATTTAAACTGAATTATTTTGGTCAATTCATACAATTTACATTACATGAAAATAATCTTTATCTATATATATAAAATTCTCGTGTCACAGTTTTCGTTGCCATACTTCTCCGAAACGGCTTGACCGATTCCTCTGAAATTTGGTAAGCATATTGGGTAGGTCTGAGAATCGGCCAACATCTATTTTTTATCCCGATATTCCTACGGGATACGGACTTACGCGGGTGAAACCGCGGGGCGCAGCTAGTAATAATATAATAATAATGAAACCCAATCCGGGCCTGCGGGCCCGCGATGGTGAAACCGGTGCCGCACCTCTCTACACCCCTAGCCAGTCAGCTGGTGTTGCCCCCTTGTTGCCATTTTAGGTACCTTTTTGGGAGCCCATCGACCGAACTGGCAAGTCACCGTCTGCCACTATTTTTCAATTTTTCGAAGTTGAAAAGGCAGACGCCCATAGTTTCCCATAGACCCAACCTACCAATCCATCGAACACCCCCTTTCCATAGCCCAGTTTTTTCCATGCCATTTTTTTGCAATAGTCCTACATCGGCCGCGGATTGCCCAGGGCTGTATCTCTATAGTGCAGTCATGGGCAGGCTGCGGCTGGTGTCCCACAACACATTAAATTCTCTAAAGGGCCTCTGCGTGTTGGATCTGTGTCCCCACGTAAGCCTTCCAAAAGACCGGGTGCTTTCCTTCTGGAGGTACCCGAGTATTATGGAGAGATGGATGGAATGGAGGCAATGGAGCTGGTGGGACGCCTGATGGTAAGCGCTACCACCGCCCATGAACATTTGGAGAGGCATAAGGTCCATTGCAGACCTTACGCCTCTACAAATGGATTGCCGACTTTTTGGGAAGGGATTAAGAAAGGATTGGCGATAGGAATAAAGGAAAGGACTGGGAAGGGTAAGGAAAAGGATATGGGCCTCCGGCTCCCCCACTCACCGAACGAAACACAGCAGAATGCTATTTCACGCCGGTCTTCTGTGGGGGTGTGGTACTTCCCCGGTGCGAGCTGGCCCAATTCGTGCCGAAGCGTGCTCGACTACCACATACGAAAATACATAAGTCACATAAGTCTGCCTCTCTGTCCGTCTGTAACGGGTAACCTGACTGTATCTCAAGAATCGTTATAGTGAGACAGTTGATATTTTCAGAGATGGTGTATTTCTGTTGCTGCTGTATCAACAAATAATAAAAAAACTAGGTTAAGCAACACTTAGCACACTCATAAGTTTGACGGGTGACCAAGTTTTTTGGGTAATTTGTAGGCAAACCTATTGTCGCGAGTTCGAATCGCACTTACCTCTTATTTATTTATTATATAATATTATTTGTTTTCTATACATAAACAATATTACTAGTGAAATATAAATGGATTACATATTAGCATTACTGCGCATTCCTACAGCAGAGATTGTGTTATGCAACTGGTGTATTTTTAGTTGTTATATAACTGCTATTTTATTATTCTTATGATAATATTCCATGACGTTTATGGTCTGGTACGACATATCCATTTATATGGAGATAATGAAGATATGTAGTTTTATAAATAGACAAGGTACTCTACACAAGGAGCATACAAAGAATTATGGTAGGTGTATAAAATGTTATAATATTATATTGATAACTAGCTGCACCCGGCAAACGCTGTTCTGCCTTACTCTGATCATTTAGGAGGATGAAAAATAGATGTTGGCCGATTCTCATAGATACCGGATAAGCACAATAAATTTCATCAAAATCGGTCAAGCCGTTTCGGAGGAGTATGGCAACGAAAACTGTGACACGAGAATTTTATATATTGGATTTTGTATGCTATATTAAATAAGTAGTAATATATCATACTGAAAACATGAAAGTTGAATTATAGTTATTTTACAAGTGATTTGTAGTTGTTTTTGCTTTAAATAAAAGTGTAATTTTTAATAAACGGCAAAGAAATTAAGTTTCATATAAAACAATATTTCTTAATTAAATTTTTATTTTATTTCCAAATGGAATAAAAAAACATGTAAAATCTAGACAATCTTAGTTTTCACTTGTCTATTAATAGTTCTATTTGGCGGGAAATCTATGTTATATGATTTACAAACATAATGAGAATTTAATTTATAATTGTTTTGAAATAGATGTAGATCTGTTTACTGTGGTTTGAATTCATTCGTTTAATTGTATAGAAATATATCATAATATTTGATTTATAATGTAAATTTTTGAATTCAATACAAAATTGTGTGACATTCTGAAATTCATTAATGTGGTATTGTTTAGAGTTTACAAAAACAAATTCATTTCACTGTTGAATAAACAAGTGTTAGATATCTAAGAGAACGTAGTATACATACTTATATTAATATGGTAAATACCACGATAGATCAAAATGACTGTCACTTTGTAAGCATACTTATATAAAAATGTGAAAGTTTGTTTTTTTGGATGTTTGTCCGTCAATCACGCTTAAACTACAGAACGGATTTTGATTAATTTTGGTATACAGACAGAGTATGAGCTGAGCTTGGTAATAAGGACTTTTTATCGCGATTAATACTCGCTTGGGATGAAACAGGAATAGACAGTCACAAAATCATTTGCAAATGTCCTAATTCCACGCTGGCAAAGCCAAGGACGGAAGCTAGTTTATAACTATAATCCTTGTTTAAAAAACCGAGTTCAGAAATATGTAACAAGAAGTTTTTTATTTGAAGATGATAATAAAATAGCACAGATAATAAAATAGGTAATCTTTTATCATATTACAAATAGTTCAATTCTAAGTTATCGTTTTTTCGGTACTGGTGGTATTAGTACATATACTTATTATTCTGTGGTATTAATCTTTCACGTTAACCGACAAAAAGTGCTGTTGTAGTATAAGCTAGCCCATTATATGTACCTCTTCCATTTCACAAGGCCACGATTAGCTTCAGTAGGTGCTTTAAAGAGCTGGTAAATGTAAGTGGTCTAAATAATATGTTTTAATATTACAATCAGATCTCTCTCTCATTCTCATCTCGTTTATAAAGATTATTTGGATTGAAGCTTAAATAATATAATAAAACCTTTTTTATTGAATGTCAGATGTACACAGTAGAACTTTCTTCTCGTGTAGATTTTATATCTAAAAAAAAGTATAACTATATGGGTATACTTATCTATACATTTGATTTTATCTAATTATTAGCTAATCGCCCCAGCTTCGCCCGTGGTAAATATATAGCCAATGTTACTAAGTGCACGTCGCAGCTTACCAAACTTTTGAAATCGGTCCAGTAGTTTTTGTGAGAAAACGTTACAAACATAAAAATACAATTATTCCTTTTAATAATATAAGCAGCAGATATCGTCTGTAGATATTTTTATAAGTAAATGTTGGTATGTATTCGTATCCTATTACGTCTTAAAATCATTGTTTTTGTAAGCAATTAGGAGGCCTTAGGAAAATTCATATACGAGCTATCAACAATTGTTAAATGTAGAACATGAATACAATGAATAAATTACATGTTGGTTGGATGGCTATAAAGGTGTTTTTAAAGTAACAATATTTCAAGCATTTCAATGTTATGAAACTAAAAATTAAATTTAACAATATCGATTTTAAAATAATTGTTTCAATACAAAATTACTAGCGGTACGCTTCGTCTTCGCCCCTGGTACATGATTAAATGTAGCTTATATATATATATTTTTACACAAGCAAAAAAAATTGATTGAAAAGATTTATCTCGTTAGTAGGTGACGAAAATACTTATTTGAAAATGAGACAAGCATTTCAAAAAATCAGTCATATAAATATATGCGTTAATATTGCGTTTCCGGAAAAATACTAAATTATGAATGAATGGTAAGTATTTTTAAAGTGCAAAAATATAAAAATATTATAAAAGTAGGTATTTTTGACGAATTACGTCACGAACACGTACGAAATATTGTTGTTGGTATTTCAGTATAATTATAATTCAAATATGTGTTGTAATTATTTGAGATTTTATTGAAACAAAAAGCTTATTAAGGAAAATTGTTATTATACAAAAAATTGGGATTTCAGAATCCGTTATAATTATTTTAAATGTGGTTGTTTATTAGAACGGAACACTGGTTTTGCACATTTTAATGGTTTAACTTGATTTTCTTTCATACTTTTTTGTTAAAATCAGCTAAAATAATAATTTAAAGGTAAAAAGTCTTAAAAAAGGAAGTATGTTTATTATATGTATTTTAATCAGAATAAATACTGACTAAGGACCTCATTAAACAGCAATATTATATTAAGTCTTAAGACATCCGAAGATCAAGTAAACAGCCGTATTTGTATTACTGTCGAACTTCTTCTTTATTTTTTTGTAGTTACTTCAATTGCGATAAATACCACGGGCGAGGCTTAGACGGATCGCTATTTATAAATAGCCCTTATTCAAACTCATTCTTTTTGGTTAGCATATACACACACAAAAGCTAATTATCATGGAAAATATTAGGTACCCGCTTCCTTTATTATAATTTACGTTGATGCTAAAGTTTAAAATGGCGAGAAGAAAAGACTTCTAAACAGTCACTACGTATTTGATTTAAATTGAAATACTATTAATAATAATCAAGGGAACATTTTTCAATTAACCTATCTGCCCTTTACCCATTTTAATAAAAAGTTTAAGCATCAAATGTTATACGAATTCTTTAAGTATCATAATCATACAAGTTAAAACTGTTGTTATGTAAATATACTGTATTTCTGTACCGAAATTTTATATTTCAACCGACGACCCTTCTAAAAACGAACGGGGTTCTCAATTTGCCTGTTTGTGTTTTCAACCGATTGACGTGATTCTTTTTGTGTTTGATTAGATATGTTTGTCATTTGGTCCCCTTTTAATATTAGCTGGAAATTCCCCTAGGGACGCCGGGGACTGTTTTTTGTAGAAAAGGAATATTTGAATAGTCGTTAGACAAAATTGTAAACATCATTTATGTGCTTTATAATGACTTTGTACATAAAGAATTTTTTATCAATTTTGTAGTGACTGAAGTCATTGCACTTCGCCCTTGCTTGGGGTATAGGTATAAAAGTACCTACATTATCGATTCGGATTTCCCTCATCGGTGTTATAAATCGAGGTCACAAAGTTTATTGATTCATCAGTTTTATAACGCAAGTACATGCATTGTTATTGAGAGAGATATATTCCAATTTCTATATTTATCATTACATCCAGTATATATATCTTAAATAGATAATATTATTATGTATTAGTGTATGATACTTTGTTTTATACAAAGGAGATTTATTACTTCTACGCACATTATTCAAAATAAAATAAGAAATTTAAACGTAAATAGCGATAAGTATTTAAAAAACCTATCAAGTGTTTTGTTTATTTTTTTATTTGTTATTTACTGCGCATCTACTTAGGTTTTTATCTATCAAATACTTTCCCTATCTTTTAGCCTGCCGCATATTACTGACCTTGTAATGTAATATGTTTTAAATATTACCTAGTAGGGGATCAGTAAGTTAATGATTAGGAAGGAATCCTTACATTTCCTTATTCCTTATGCCTCATCATTTCCGTATCCGTCTTACCCACTTGTCACAGTAATTTTGTTCAATGTATTTTATAGTAAATTGTGAACTTATTGTTCAAGTATATTACTTACAGAAGTAGGAAATATAAAGAACAATATGATTTATGATTATTATGACAAAACATCTATCAGCGAAGGCAAAGGCTTAGTTTTAGGGGTTCAAGCGCCTACGGAAACGTTAAGCTATCATAATTTAATGTGTGCAGCTATAATTTACTACTTATTTGGCCCATAATGTTGTTCTACTCGTAATGGGACTCGAAAAATATTTTTTTCTGCTTTTTTCTTCGTTATAATTATTTCATGTATTATTTAATCGTTTCAATTTGAACCCTCCCGCCCAAAACTAAAGTCTAACACCCGTGCCCATGCAGTGCATCAGTATTCAAAACCTATAAAATTGAGATAGACTTGATAAGAGATTGAACTTTAAAAAAACAACTTTTTTCAATGATGAGAGTTGAAAACTCCCTATTCTATACAGTGATACGAAAAACATGATAATACCTATATCACAGACTAGCAGTCCGCTCCGGCTTCGCCCGAGGTACATATATAGCCTATAACCTTAAAATATTAGATAGCCTTCCTCAATAAAAGGGATATCTAAAACAAATTCATTTAAACAAATAAATTAAATTCAAATAAACAAATAAACAAACAAACTCTTCTGCTTTATAATATTAGTATAGATAACATAATATTCTAAATGCGATCTCTAGATTTACTCTTTATCTATATAATCGCGAATTTGTCGGCGTAGTTATTAAAAATCTATCAAAATTAGTAAAAAGTATTCTATAGCACAAGGAAATAATATAGCTTACTTTTGATTAAAGAAATTTCAAAATCGGACCAGTAGTTTCCAAACAATACTTTTCATCTTTAATATATTAATATAGATAATTATTTAGTGTAGCGCATTTTCTTATCAAATATGCCTGTAGGTAAATAGATAAGTTGATGTGATTAAAAACAAATTATTTTTCTACGTGGGATACTATTGAACTTTTACAATAATTAGTATTTGGGGACGTGTTATAATTATCAGAAAATCTCTTCAGGTAGATATGCTTATTGAGATACGTTTAAATTTATTTAGGTGACATATTCAATTTATTTAAGTCAATTTTTCTACAGCAGAGACAGGTAAACGACCAGGCGTTTGTGCGGCTTATTATGGTATGCGTCGAATGACATCTCTGCATTTATACTAAAATTCAATTGCAAATAAGGTATCGCTTAACTTATCAGGGATTGGGAATTGGACAGGGTTATGATGGGATGATGGCAAAGTGTTAATATGTTAAGCAGTCATATGACTTAATTCCTATCAAGCATCCTCGACTCCCACGTGTAAAAACCGTATAAAATCCGTTGAGTATAGTTCATATGTATGGATTCTGTATGTAAATATGTGGTTTTCGTCACCAGCCACCGGTTTGATTATACAGCACGACGCAAATCTCATTTGGACTTTGCTCGGCCTTGGTTGAACTCGAACGCGTTTTGTAATGTCGAATGCCAGCACTTTTCGCATGTTTTGCTAAATGTTCTCGAACTTTGTATTGATTCTGTTTTGCGTTTTGATTTTACATCTTATATATATAAAATTCTCGTGTCACAGTTTTCGTTGCCATACTCCTCCGAAACGGCTTGACCGATTCCTCTGAAATTTGGTAAGCATATTGGGTAGGTCTGAGAATCGGCCAACATCTATTTTTTATCCCGATATTCCTACGGGATACGGACTTACGCGGGTGAAACCGCGGGGCGCAGCTAGTAGGTATATAATATTTCGTATGACGATCTTTCCGATGTGTGGACTTGAAGAGTAGGTATAAATATTTCGGACATTTAGGTACATATGTATTAAAATGAAATAAATTATTGAAAAAGTAGTGAGTTCCTCGGTGATTTAATTTTAGGTCAATCTGTCGCAGTTTGATGGTAATTTGAATAAAACTGTGATACTACTTAAAAATGAGGGTCTTCTTAGGAATCTTAACGGTTTTCCTTTCTTGTTTTTTGTTGTTGAATTCGAACCGGTATTCTTATTTATGATGTCTAAATAATTGCCAACACACAAAAATGAATGTTTCTGCCTAAAGTGAAGCAGGTAGGTATGTCCAATTTTCATGCATAATACTTTTTAAATTCTCATCCTAACTTACATTTTGATACGTATGTCTCAAGCCCACATAGATAGACAACTGTATTCTTTGTATATTATATAAATTAGTTCATAAGTTTTCTACCTTACTTATCAATAAACTATGTACTTGGGTAACTGCTACTATATGAAAATTTGTGTGAAATTAATATTAATAGACACAAATTGAATAGCTTCAGCCAGCTTCTTAAACTTGCGTAATATTCTGTGGCACAATTCATCATCTATCCACACTCTTTCAGTTTATAAATAGTAGTACGAATAGGAAATACTTAAAACATTATCTGACCGGTTTATCGAAAGACATATAATGTTTTAAGTTTAATTAAAATATCATTTACCTACAATTTATTGATTATGAAATTTAAGAAATTTATTGTTTATGATATTGATTTATAAGAATTCATCGTTGTTTTGTCGTAACTATTAATGGTAGATGTCAATTCGGATTAAAGATTTGATAAAATATGTTTGGGTTATCTATATAGGATCAGATCTATATAGGATCAGATCAGATATCAGACAACTAAAATTCGTATAATACTCTTCCACAACCTATTATCTAGTTTGGCTCATAGATGTGTCACAACGTCTCAAAGTGACATCTGAAGCATAGTAAATAGTCTATATTTACTTTGTCTGAGGATGTTTAACATAATCGATTTATCTATATTTTAAAACTATCGGTTCTTCTTAATGCATTGACGAATTATGGTTAATATATATTTAATAGCAAGATTTATTTAATTTGGATTAATTTAGTCATTATTTTAAACTTAAGTGTGTCCACTTAGCATAAATACCGTGACCCAATTCCACAATAAACGATATCCACTAAATATAAACAGCTCATTGTATTAGCCAGTTGGTTACATTAAGTCGGTATTTATTTTACTGAAAAAACAAAGGAAAAGGCCTAATGGTCATAAGTGCGTACGGTCATAAACCTACACAGGTCATTCAACTTTGGTGCATGTAGAGTCGAAGAAGACAAAGATGCTCGGATAATTGCACCAGTTTTTATCCTTGTGCATCAAGTTGAGCAAATAGGTGCTTAGCGTCGATTATTTCTAAGTAGTTATACTTACGTTTAATTTTTTTAGAACCTACAATAATTTACAAATTTTATTAATTTAAAAATTTCATTCGAGATTGTTTTATTTAGACCCTATTGGTTACGTGATTGATTAATTTCATTTATTGTTCTAAAAAATCCTTTAAAAAACATTCTGTTTAGATGTTTTCATCCAAGTTTTATAAAAAAATTAATTTATTTTTTGTTAAAGTAATGTTTAAATGTTGTAATACAATAATGTAATTTTCCGTTGTCATAATTATATACTTACACTTTATTGTATAAAGGTTAGGAAAAAATACAGACTTCAATTTAAATTTTATATGTAATCTGGGATTTTATTCTTTTTGCGCCATAACTAACAAATAAACGTACATTAGGTATCTATATAATAAAATTAATTATTATAATACAGGAAATTTACTTGGCCTATCAAATCGATAAAAAACGTAGGGAAATCTGTGTGTATGCTAATGTTTGGTAACGATAAGTTAAAATACGAGTTATGTAGTTATCAATATTTTTTATTAGATTCTTTATACGTGAATGTTGGATCTAGTATGACAATAAGTAAAAGCACAGATCAGCCATTTTTTATTATTATTACAGATATTATAACTGTATACCTCCGGTATGGATACTTTAATTGACTGATTACTATGATATAGGTATAGGTAGATAGATACATAATACAAATTTTATATGAACACCTACGTAAATGATAGTTTTAGATACAAATGGTATTAAAGTCCTTATCTATGAGCATAAACCTTATTTCACGTTATCATTACCGTGTTTTACGTGTTCTATCTATCGTTATTAGGAAAACACGTTTTTAATCTCTATATTTTAATTAAACACCTATGACAAAGTAGCTACATTCTCACATCTATTCAAATTTATAATAAAGGTACTTAGGTACCTGAGCTTAGGCTTATACTTTTAAAATCTGTCATAGAATAAAAACATTAGAGAAATAAATACAAAATTGATTCGATGTACATACACATTACGAGTTATTTGTCCTGACCTTGTTGTTTGTCAGAAATACCAAACTCTTTCGATTCATCTAATTGTATAGACTGTAAAATGTTATCAAGAATACCCACATGAAAATCTATATCAGTACGATTTACATATAATAATACAATAAACTGTACCTACCTATTAGATTTGTATCATGTGTGTCAAAGTGGCTAAATCACGTGTAGTATATATGTTAAGTAGATACCTCTTATAGTAGAATGTTGAAAAAAAAAACACTAATTCTTAATAACAAATGTTCACGTGCAAAAGCATTATTCTGAAATGTATCTATCTACTTATAACAAAAACAACCTATTTACCTGAACAAAAATCTACAGATTTAAAATAATGTGCTTGATCATTTACATACGTATTACAACAAAATATAAGAAGTGCGTTGGTATAAATTATTTGTTACATATATTTTATGCATAATGTGTATTAAAATGTTTATATAAAATAAAAAAAAATGAATCGCAAACATACATACTTCAGGTCTATATTTTTATGAGTTTTAGAACGGTCAATAGGTATTCAAATGTTTATGATACATAATCTACTATATAAAAATAAGTCGGGTTTTCCTTCCTGACGCTATAACTCCAAAACGCACGAACCGTTTTCCACGGTTTTGCATTCGTTGGAAAGGTCTCGGGCTCCGTGAGGTTTATAGCAAAGAAAATTCAGGAAAAATTTCAACACAAAAGCGGGAAAAACGAAGCCATCTGGTGGCGAAACGGAGTTCGCCGGGTTTGCTAGTTTAATATAGATTCGATAGTACTGGCTGCTAACTATATGATATAAAACATTAGGGAAATTGGTATATATGTAGGTCATTACAAATTACTCAATATAACATTTTGAAGATTACAACGATAATACTCTACTGAAAGCTAATAATATTTGCAAGTTGGTAAGTAATTTAAATAGATATAATGGTCCATTATTAATATGGAACGATAAAAATCACGCTACATAATCGATAGATTAATTAAATTTTATAAGAAGTAGGTAGGAAAAAATATACAAATTGGTGACAATACAGCAATTTCAACATTACAATTAAGATAATTTAGTTGAGAATGTGGTTTTGTTTTTTAAAGTATATTTTCAATTTAGTTAAATTAAAGTATGTGTGTATATTATGAAGCGTTATAAGTTTATGAACGCATAGCAAGTTAATTTTACTTAAATATAAATGCTAATAAATGTTTTTAAAACACAAGAACTGTGTGGAAAATGTTTACGTTTATTAACATACCTATTGCTACGATAAACCAGTTTTCAAGAAAATCATTCTTAATGAATATAATAGTAGGAACCTATATGATATAATTATATTTAAATACTCATTCTATTGAACATAGAAAATTTCCGTTACCTATTATTAATACTAAAATATGTATCTTACATTATAACCTATGTACCATTTGGTATGTGGTAGTCGAGCACGCTTCGGCACGAACTGGGCCAGCTCGCACCGGGGAAGTACCACACCCCCACAGAAGACCGGCGTGAAATAGCATTCTGCTGTGTTTCGTTCGGTGAGTGGGGGAGCCGGAGGCCCATATCCTTTTCCTTACCCTTCCCAGTCCTTTCCTTTATTCCTCTCGCCAATCCTTCCTTAATCCCTTCCCAAAAGTCGACAATCCATTTGTAGAGGCGTAAGGTTTGCAATGGACCTTATGCCTCTATAAATGTTCATGGACGGTGGTAGCGCTTACCATCAGGCGACCCACCAGCTCCATTGCCGACTGTGACATAAAAAAAAACATGTTTTACTCTATGAAACGAATAATTCATAGGTATACATAATAATCCTATTAATCCTTCCTACTATATCCTACTAATATTATAAATGCGAAAGTTTGTAAGGATGTGTGTGTATTTGTTGCTCTTTCACGCAAAGACTACTGAACCGATTGCAATGAAATTTAGTTCGTAGACAGCTGGACAACTGGAATAACATATAGGCAACTTTTTTTTATCCAGATAGTCCTACGGGATTCGGACTTATGTGAGTGAAACCGCGGGGCGTAGCTAGTTATTAAATAATGTATTAAGTATTACGGTCTCAAATCCTTTGTTCGCTTGATGTATATATCTCTTTTCTAAACAATTATACTACATTTAAAATTGTAATTATACACTGATTTAACACTGTCGGGTGAAGTACCTTCGTGACCTATTAAGGCATTGAATAATTAATTTTTGAATAATCGATTTATTCCGTAGAACGTATGTACATAATAAGTTACGTGATCTTTGTTCTCGATGCTCAAAAACAATAAGCTCAAACGCTGTTTTTATGATGGAAAAATATAATTTTTTCTATGTCTTTAATTATACACTTTATAACACGTCCATATACCTATGTGTGATGTGAGTAAATATAATGTTTGGTTTAACCCGGAACTGCTGTAGAGTAGGTATTATATATACCTATATGGTATAGTAATAATTTGGCACATTTTTTTGCATATTGTTATTGACTGTAGGAACAATGTATATGGTAAGTGATAAAGGTTGCTTATAGAGGCAAAAGTGTACATGTATTTCAGTGTTGTAAATTCACTTACGAAATGCGTAATAATAAATAATTTAGTTTCGATAAATAATTAATTTCCTTATCATCAACATTGATCAAATCAATTGGATACATAAATTATTATGTTATCTAGATAATTATCATATTATCATCACATACCTACTTACGAAATTTTTTCCAGTCTTGCTTTCCTGCTTGCTTATTTTTATTAACTAATCGCTTCGGTCGGGTTAACCCCGGATAGAAGTCAGGAATAGACACCTGTAACTGTAGTGTGAGTTTCTGTCAGTGGAAAATATATCACGATCTCATAAGAAATAGAAATAGAATCTTTTCTCCTTTACCAATATTATTTAGCTTTATTAGTATATTAATTGATAAATGATCATTGATATCTATGCATGTTAACTTTAAATATCTATAAAGATGATTTATTGATCTATGATTTATTATGTATCGAATAGTATTAACCTAACGGATTACTCTTTAACTTTAGTGGATAGAGAGAGACATAGGTATATACATCTATATACCTATTTGCACGGATGAATTTAGAAGAAGTTCCTTTTGTAGGTAATATGAGGTGCCTAGGTAACTATTATATAAAATATCAATTCGTGGTAAGAGTAAATCATGCAACTTAAAAATTATTTCAAATATAATTACTTAGCAAACTGATCAATTGATAAATACTATATACTATAATCAGACCTCGCTCCAACATTTAAAAGAGGTGTGTAAACAGCGTTGTGACGTCAACATAATATAGCATTATGTTAAAATTTTACAATTTATATCGTATTGGTAAAACGTGGGTGTGTTTCGTATAATGCGGCTAAGTTTAAAACACCTTTATATGAATAATGTTTTATTATAAGTTCCTAACTATTTAGTTGCTCGGTTAATGCTTGTTATCGTCAAGGTTTTATGCACACCCAGCACGCTCATTTCTTACCAGTGACTGAAATCGATCGCACGTCGCTAACGGTTGCATTTTCCGCGCGTTGTCACGCGAGTTGTATCTAATTATACGCTTTTCCCTAGTATAAACTTGTAAAATGTATTCTATTGCCGAGGTTACGCTGGCGTTTATGGTTCTATACCTATTTTCTTTTCTTTTTGAAGTGGTTACGGGTTTAGTTTCATAAAATATTAAAACATATATTAATAATGTGATATCAAATAAGACAAATAGGTATTTAATTTAGCTTTTAATTAATTAGTCAAACATCAATGCAAAATAATTAAAGTAAATAGATAATTAAGTTTTAAGAATCTTATTATTTATAATAAAAATGCGATAAATTATACGATACTTTCACCACAAAGACTGCGGCACAGATTAGGTGAGTTTTTGTTACAATAATAAATATACAATTAATATTTTAAATATTTTATTGAATGAAACTTACATAAAAATATTTATAGTGCTTATAATATTATGTTTGAGTTACCTAATACCGAAATGTCGGTATCGTACTACTTTAAACAATTCCATTATTACATCCCTAATACTTATCAATGTCACTGTCAATGTCAAACCCGCTTTTTTTTTAGTAAATAGTAAAGTGGAATTATGTGAATTGTTTAGAATAATCAGCTGATTTTAAAATTTTCTGATTATTTAAAAAGTAAAAAAATGCGGTCGAGATTACTATGTAAATATATGAAGATTCATAAACGTTATTCATCGCAAAATGTGACAAAGTGGAAAAGTGTAGTAGGGTTAGAAGTTCACGCGCAGCTTAATACGAACTCAAAATTGTTTTCTGGTGCACAAAATACATTTGGTGGAATTGTGAATAACTGTGTATCATTGTTCGATGCTGCTATACCCGGAACGTTACCTGTATTGAATAGAAAATGTGTCGAGTTAGGTGTTTTGACCGCACTAGCTTTTAGTTGTAGAGTAAACGAAGTATCAAGTTTTGATAGGAAACACTATTTTTACGCTGATTTACCTGCGGGTTATCAAATAACGCAACAGAGGGCTCCTTTAGCCAATGACGGTGTTATTCAGTTTCAGGTATATCGTGTTTATTTACATATTGTTTTGAATATTGTTATTATAGGAATAATATGAATGAAAATAACTTTATTTAGATTAAACTACCATTAAACATGTATATGTGGTATATTTAAATTACAATTATCAACCGTAAATGCACGACAAAACATCAGAATATTATATACACTTGAAACATATCCCTTATGATGAGGTATACTTTCTTATAGCCATAGTAATAATGATTATTGTTATTTATTTCTCAGGTATACACTCCGGGAATACATAAAAGGCCTTATAACAAAAGTTCGAAGATCAAACAGATACAATTGGAACAGGATAGCGGTAAATCTCTTCATGATGCAGAACTTAAGAGAAGTCTCGTGGATCTTAACAGAGCTGGAGCACCCCTTATAGAAATAGTTTTTGAACCTGATTTAGAGGTTAGTTTTTATTAAATTTTGTTAAGTTAGTGTGACATCTGCCAACCTGCACTTGGCCAGCGTGGTGGATTATGGCCTGAACCCTTATAGGAGGCCTGTGTCTCAGTAGTGGGAACTTGTATGGGCTGATGATAATGATGATAATGATGATTGGTCATATATATTATCAAATTTCAGCAAAAAGACTGGGTTATCATGTCGCTATATCAAGCACCAATAGTCACTGCTCAACCAACCTCATTTCAATAATGAAGACACATTGTTCTAACATTATAACACTTCATTTTTCTAACCCTAAATTGTCATTTGGTACTATAAAAACAAATTGACAGATTCGTTTGATTTTGTAGAGCTGTTAACATTTTGCTATCAAAATTGCGCCAAATTTCAATCTTGCGTTAATTTGAGACGCCTATTATAATATGGTCTTTTAAACATATTATGTTAGTTTAGTTGTTATTAAAATTTCATGAATACCTTTAATTTTCATTGAATGTTTAAAATTTTTGGTAATTATGTAATGTTTCTAGGCTTGGATTTTAATTGATCTTTTTATAGTTTAAAACTATATTTATGTAATATGTTTTTTTTTTTATATTTTCGATTCATATAAATACATGAATCTGTAAAAAGACAGACAATTCTGTCTTTTTCCCATGGTATGCCAATGCCACATCATAATCGATTTTCTTTTCGTCAGATATTTTTCAATTGAAACTCTATTGTGTTATACTTTATACTCTATTATACTCTATTGTGTTTGTGCATCCAATAAACCACAGATAATTGATTTAGCCAAATGCTTACATGAAAAAGTTATCTAATATTTTATTGAGAAATTTTTTATTGATTTAAAAAATTTCATCACTTTATTGTCATGTATAGTAGCAAAAATCTTATCATTCCCTTATTAATATTTTATCTTCATATTATTTCCAGGATGGAGAAGAGGCAGCAGCGTTAGTAAAGGAATTAGTATTAATAGTACAAAGACTCGGAGCATGTACTGGACGCATGGAAGAAGGTGCATTGCGAGTAGACGCTAATGTCTCCATGCATAGAGAAGGAGAGCCACTATCTACTCGAACAGAGGTTATATCATATTTAAATAAGATAATTATGATGATAGTCTATTTCAAACACAAATAATTTTTATTTATCTAAACTGTTTAAGAGTTTATGAATAAATTCAATCATATCTAAGGATTGAAATAGTTGATAATTTACTAAGAGATTTTTACTATATACATATAATAATGAAATAGATGCTTATCTTATTAACAATTTCTTTAAAATTTTTTCCATAGCTTATATTATTAAGAGTAAGGGCATTTTGTTTGTTTGTTGACATTGAAGTTTGAATTAAAACGAAACAATATTAATTGTTACAGATTAAAAATATCGGTTCCATCCGCGGTGTCGCAAGTGCTGTTCGACATGAAATAGAACGCCAACAATCCGTACTTGAAAATGGCGGGAAAATTATAAACGAAACTAGAGCGTGGGATGCCGTTGCCAAGGTTACAGTGCCGATGCGAGACAAAGAAGTTGTTCAAGATTACAGGTAAAAGATATTTCTATCAATAGAAATTTGTAGAATGAAAACTGATCAAAATTCAGATTTATTAAACAGCTAGGTTTTGACCGCGCCTTTGCACGTGTTGCAATAAATTAATTTCATATTAAAATTAATGTAATTTTCATATTAATATTTAGAATAACTAAAGATAATTCTAATTTCCTAAGAAAAATCCTCTCTCTATGTCTTTGTCCTCATAGGGTCAATCGTTACAACAAATCGTCTATATAACGTCACTTTCGGCGTAAGATATTAAGAGGATGTTATTTATTTCATCTTCAATCGAATGATTTTAAATACTGGGATTTATATCGCGTCTGACTAGACTGCGTGTCCATAGATAAATTTAAGAAGTAAACTTAAAATTGAAGAATAAATATCAAAAATAAATACTACCTATTCCATATATAAAAAAATAATGAATTCACATTTTTTTACTATTTCATTTCGAAAAGAAGTGACAAAAGTCAATTATACCGCTAACGTTCCCGTGTTCACAAACAACCTATATAAATCATTCACATAGAAATTATTTCAAAATTAGACAATCTATGGCCGCTGTACATTTGTAAATTACTTTTGGGAATAAATAGATAGTAATGCGTGTTTTTTCATATTTCATATTTAATTTATGAGCACACGTGGATGAGTATACGAGTATGTGTCGTAAAGCAGCTTAAACCTACAGATCGAATGTCATGAAGTGTTATGTAACATTTTACGTACCTAGTCATTCAGTTAATACTAAATAGGATTCACCATGTAGCTTATTTAGAAACGTTAGAATAGTTCGCCCACGTGTCAGCCATAAGTATTTTTCATTGTACATTTTATAATATAAACATAAGGAAGCGGCTATCAAACCTGTTTTTATATGGTCGTCGCAAAGCGACTTTGCAAGACCTTGTAATTTTATATAACTCATTTCTAGTACATTGTAATTAGTAATTAGAATAATTATTATAAGATACTCGCACTTTTGCGCCTCGTTGACCATTCCGCTTCCGGCTGATCATTCCGGTATATCGACAATATGTATTATTTCAATCAATAGTCGATAGATAACATTAGATTTTTTTCAATATTTGAATATACTAGGAATGTTGCCAAGATATAGATTTAATTAACTCCTACAAGGTGTATACTTAAAGTCCACACATTTTTCAAATTCCGTTTTGAAATAGGCCATTTATAGTTTTGCCCTTATTCCAAGAGAGTGAGAGTGGTATTCTACAATTGTCCACTGATTAAAATTGCATAAATTTACAAAATCTGATATATAACAATAGTAGGTATTATATGTATATGTAGAAGCATAAAAATAATGAAGGATTATTATAAGTACCTCAGGATGAAACTTAACTATTCTTTTCAGATATATGCCCGAGCCCAATTTACCGCCTCTTCGTCTTAATTTAACATCGAGACACGATACACAAGACGTCATTAGTGTGCCACTCATACGGGACAAAATACCAGAACTTCCAGAAGAAACTAGAACAAATCTTATAAATGACTTCGAGCTTCGTCCAGAAATAGCAATACAACTTGTCAACGAACCGACTCTTTTGGGTTTCTTCCGCGAACTGACGATAGACAATAGAAGAAATCCAACAAAAGTCGCCAATTTGCTCTTAAATGATCTCTTGACTGTACTTAATAAACGTAAAATTAACATAGTTGATAGCAATGTAACGGTGAAACAGTTAGGCGAAGTAATAGATTTACTATTATCAACGAAGATTAATCTAGATGTTTGCCGTAATGTTTTAGACGAAATAGTAGAAAGTCCAAAAAAATCTCCAACCCATATTGTCAACGAAAGGGGTTGGTTGTTAATTACTGATGACGATGAAATAACAGTTAAATGTCTGAAAGTAATTGAAACTAATCCTAAATTGGTGAAGCAATATAGAGAAGGAAAAGTGAAGGTGTTTAAAGCTTTATTAGGTATATTAGTTAAAACATCTGATAGTAAACTTGATATGTCCTTAGCGTCTAAGAGAATGGAGGAATTGTTGAAGAAATAAAGAAAATTAAAATCATACTATGTTTTATTTTCGTAACGTCGTAATTAAAATAATATAAGCCTGACCTTGAAGAACAAGAGTTGCAATCTTTATCATTACCGAGGCATTCAATATTGCACAAGTCATTTCTACATATTGATATGTGAATTCAAAATCTATGGTAGGGTTAATTATATAAATATGAAGAATCGATGGCCATTTCTTATAACTATGTATATATATATGTATGTATCATATGTATAATTTAATATGATTAAACCTAGATGTATTTTAGCATTTGAATAGTATGGTGTGTAAAATATAGCTTACTGAGTGATGACATTTGTTATCTGCATATTATACTACATTTATACAATCATAGCCTTTAATATTATCTATGTTAACGATCAGTAACGCTTCCAAATTACTAGATTAACGTGCCACTTCGTTGTTAGGTTGGTTAAATATTGCTTGTTAATTAATAATTTAAAAAGTGCTGCATTTTAAGCTTAAACAATTTCAATATTACAACCTATTAAATACTTCTTGATCTTGTTGATCGCTAACTTCACCGCTTCAATATTTCTGCTTCACTTTCTCTCTACCCTGGTACAATGTAAAATGGGGTCCCATAATTTTTTTCTTATCAGTTGCCATATTTTAATTCATTTTGCAACCTATTTTATCTATTTTGAAAAGGGAGAAATTTATATAAAGGTCGACATTTTCTGGTAAGTATTCGACGGCCCTCTGAGCTAGATGCCCCAGTGTACTACACTACCTAGCGTCTTGATTGCTATAAGCCACTAAATGTGCAGTTTGTTACTTTTTTACGACAGTAAAACGTAACCTTTTTTTAAGAATACGTACTTTTATAAAAGTTATTTTTGGCTTGTTTGTATAAATATACACAAATAAGGCATGTTTATAAATAGAGTGAGAGTCGAGAATGCAATTGAATGGTTAATATTTTGTATTTACCGGCGTAGGCACTTGGTATGCTTATGTTCGAAGGCTGATTGTTTAAGAGACTACGCGCCCCGAATAATTGAAGTATCAGGAATCGTAAACCTTTTGCAATTCCATAAGTAACTAATATTAAAAGTATAAAAAAAACGTATTGACCACAGGCGCATTTCGATTATTTAAGCATTAACCAATATTTCAAGTTCATTTGAATCTTTATAGTCACAAGAAATTTAATATGGAAATGGAGCTATAATATTATATAATATGAAAGAAATAAAATTGAATCAAAATGTATACGTAAATTTCCTAATTTTGATACTAAAAAGCCATCAAGCTAAAATGAAGCATACGTTAATAATTATAATTTATGTGAAAATGGTTGCTTATACCTGCCAACCCTCAGCATATGTTACTGAAGGCAATGTGTCAACAATACATCTTGATTCACGTGTGATTACAGCAACTTAATCGTGGTCCTCATTACAACTTTTGATTTACCCCAAGGCACTAGTTTCTAATACAATGTGGACGAAAATTGTTCCCGTTATTTTAGTTTTATCTCCAATTATAAGATGTGAATTAACCGCTCCAGGGATCGATAGGACTGTCAGCGATGGTGTTAAAAGTGTTGGATTTAATATTGTATATGGCGATGAAGATATGCAAATAATTAATGAAGTCGTCAGTAATGAGGAGAAGATAGATGCTTTGAAAAGCAAAATAAACTTAAACGAAGCCCTACCTCCGCTTCCCTATGAAGACGTGAAATGCTTGATGTCTGTTGACCGATATTGTTCCAAGTCTATGCGTGCTATAAAAAGTGAGTAGGCACTCATTAAAAAACAACTTTACTACAAATATTTCAGCCGACATAACAATATATATTAAACTAAGCAATTTTTTTTATTAAATCTACTAACATTGCCAATAATTTCGTAATTTTTGTTTTCCAACTAATTTCATAAAAAATATCTTATAATAATCTTATGTAAAGTCTTAAGCGTCATTTATCTAATAGAATATCATGACGTTTTCTACAGGCGTTTTAATAGAAGCATTAAAAGACGACTGCGCTAAATGTTCAGCTGATGAAAAAGAAAGCGCGGGAAAAGTTGTCGCGTCCATGATGGCGCATGATCCTGTTGCGTGGAAGTTGTTTCTCACCAGGTACGACAGCCTCCACAAAATCCAAAGGATTGTTGGATAAATATGAAAGGTTCGCTTATATTTTTATAGAGTTTTTTTCAATCATTATAATAATCGAAAATGAAATACAGAGTAACGTAAAACTGCAATTTGCTTATTATGAAAATTAAACAATACAAAATTGTTAATGATGTAACCGTACAAAGATATTTAATGCTCAAAATTCATTTTTTTTATTCGTCGTGGCAAGACGAGATGTCTTTTCGCTCATTTATTTTGCAGATTATGTATCATTTTTGAATTCAGAAATTTTCGTACATAACTGCCATTTTTAGAGGCCAATAAGTTTAAGCAACTATTACTTACATAATTTATGAGGATTATCATACTCAGATTGTTTTTAATGAAATTTATATGGATTATTATACTCAGCTTGTTAATGTCTCAATAGTGCAGGTTATTTAAACTCGAATGTAATATTACAGATCAGCATTAATTATTTTACCAAAAAAGGAGCCGCCTAAAGAAGAAAAACATAAATACAAAATTATAGGATCACCAGAATACATAGAAAATAAGAGAAATCGATATGCAATGCCTGGTGTGAAAGTAAGAGTGAAAAGATATGCTGTTGAGAAAATAAATTAAAACTGACTCACCTTAAGGACTTGCCAGTCACAAGATGAAGATTTAAGTTGCTATATAATTATTATACGCCACTATCTACTTATATGTAACTCAAAAAGATAATTATGTGACTTTTTATAGAATTCATAATGCTTTGTTGTTCATGCTGTAAATTTCGAAATTTAACTGATTTAAAACGCGATGTTTTCATTATGTTACTCATCCGAAGTTTTGAACACGACACCGAGTTACTCCACGGGCAAACTGAGAAGTTCCATATAGGATATACATAATTACGATGATACGAAAATGTGTGAACTACCTCCACTTTTTTCACCGCAATTGGTATGTCAAGTATTTTTCTAGATGGTAGCAGTATTGGCTGATCTTTTCGTATGATTAACATGGAGTTTAAATTTCTAATAATAATAGAATACCAGGTGTTAAAGAGTTCCATTATTCTAGATTGAAATAAGGATGTTTTCCAATTTCATTAGCCTCGCGTACACGACTGAGCTTGCTGTTGTGCTCAAAATTCCGCGCTGCGTTAAATATTTTAAGAATTAAATAACGTTTGAAGCCAATTACCGTCTAAACCTTATAATATTCGTGTGAAATCGAACTGCAAATGTTTTAGGACTAGTTCGCATTAAAATGAATCTTACTTTTAATTTACTATAGATCTTAAGGTACTGTACATATTTAATTATAATACAGAAACACAATGTTTTTAACAATTATTTTAAATTTCTTCTTAAAAAGGCCTTACGGGTAGAACAACTTTAATGTAGTACGAATGATACGTATGGGATGAGATAAGAGTTTTTGAACAATAAATTCTTTGATATGAAGGTGTTTTGTTTGTTGTTTGACAAAAATGCAAATTGCTGTACCCAAATTTTATTAGCGACTTTCGTAATCAGTTGACGTCGAGAAATGCATGTTTTTCCAATTCAGTCCATAGGTACTAGTCTGAAACTGTCGCATTCATATTCTTTTTACGAGATATGTACTGCAAGCGATAGCTACCATTATCGTTAAACCTGAAAATAAAACAATATTTAATTCATTTTTTTGGTAGCAAGTATATATTTTTTAACATTACAATGACCAAATTGTTTGGGCAGTGATAACATATTTCTATAGGACTATTGCAATTAAAACGCATAAAATGAAATGTATTTACTTTTCCTCTAGTTTTTTCCAGTCTTCAGGTCTGTTATCTATGATGAATTGCATAACTTTATCTGCCCCTTCTCGTTGACGTTCTGTACATTTCTTGCAATCATTTTGTATGGCATCTGGGAGGTTACCTAGGTTTAAAGAGATTTATTAGATGTTTTTAAATGTGATATTATGGTACAGAACTCATCTGTGAAGCAGATTATTTTTTAACACTGGAAAAATAAATCTCCTTATGTTAACGTCAGTAAGGACTGTACTATACAAACTGTGCTATGCATTTAGTGTAAGGTTTTCATAAGTTTTTAATTTTATCTTATTTCTAGCTGCGCCCCGAGGTTTCACCCGCGTAAGTCCGTATCCCGTAGGAATATGGAGATAAAAAGTTGTCCAGCTGTCTTCGTACCAAATTTCATTGCAATCTGGTTTAGCAGTTTTTGCGTGAAAGAGCAACAAACACACACACATCCTTACAAACTTTCGCATTTATAATATCAGTAGGATAGG
>NC_052115.1:3994321-4001880 GCF_012273895.1 Zerene cesonia | reverse complement strand
AGTTTTTGCGTGAAAGAGCAACAAACACACACACATCCTTACAAACTTTCGCATTTATAATATCAGTAGGATAGGATTTAAGATAGATCTATAGGTATATGAAGATGCATAATTCAAAGCTTCATTACGACGGCACGGTGAGTAGGAATTATGTTGATTGTAATTCTAAACATACAACTTGTTTTGCAATTACTACAAGCGATACACATTAATTTGTCATATACAAAGCTTAACCAACGCCTGTAGGATTATCACGACACAAAAATAAAATTATATAAAAAAAATTATAATTACGTCTCAATTCCTTTCCGTCAGGAGTACACGGTCCCTTGTCTAACAAACAGTTCACATAACCATTTAGCAATCTCTCACTGGACAATACCTCATCTAGATTTACATTATCATATTTTGTAGTGTATGTTGGGCTATCACAATAGCATTGCCCGAAAAAGACCAACAAAAGTATGCTTATATATTTAGCCATAGTATCTGTAAAGGAAATGTTATTGTTAGGCAGTATTCATTAATATTATCTGGGATATATATCAACAATATTATAATTTTTTTTTTTGTTATGAAGCCAAATTACTCATTACATATTTAAAATATTGAAAAAAATACCTGTGTCATTCAGGGCAATGTCCAAGACAATGGTTTTTGTTTCATATAGTTACCTATTTATTAGTGAAATCGAAATAGGTAGGTATTATAGGTATATGAACACAGAATGTTTTAAGTACGATATTATTACTTGAAATAAAAAAAAAACACCAATTGTTAAAGGAAAAAATATCTATAGTATAATCTATGATATTCTAAGGGTATTCTGTTAAATGGAAATCAGGATCTGATAATGTTATCATAAGGAAATCGAGAAGAACGTTCGAGAAGCGTAGCGACAACTGCCTACCGTCTATCAAAATTTTTGATCAAAATCAGTATTTTAAGTTTTATTTTTTAATAAAGGTATCTATATGTTTAGTCGATTTAATGATGGAGACGAAACTTTCCAGGGAACTTCTAAATGATATACAGTAGTTGACTTGTATTTGGGTTTGATTAATCTAGTTGGTGATGAAAACGAAGGACATTAAAACCATAGAGGAATGTGAGTTTACAGTAGCTACTTTTTGAGTATAACAAAATATGTCAAGATGTTCAGTTCCTACATAATAACTTAACAAGGGTGCCTGTTACACACAATTACAAATAATAACTTTATCGCCCAAAACATGAGAAATAGAAATTAAGAACCCTTTCTTCTAGTGAAACGTTTAGTCTTTTAATTTAAAAAATGAAACTACTGCATTCAAAAACATCCCATCAACAAAAAGAAATGACAGCAAACTATTCTTATCTTTTTTTTCAATAACTGTACATGGAAATTGTTTGCATTATTTTTCAAATAAGATTGTAGTAATTTATCACTACTTATTACATTCATGTGATTACCTTATGGCATGCGATTTTTTCCCAATTACGGTGACTTAGTTTAAGCTGTATGAAGACTCACATGAAGTAAACCCTGCCTATGCGCATATTAGGCAAATATTTCTAAAGAGCGTATACAATCGACTTTGAGCATTACTGCTAAGAAATAAAGTGCTAAAACGAATTAATATTTTATTCAACGCCGCTCGAATATTTTTGGCAATAATAATAGACGATTGTGAGTCTTATTGTTTATAGAACGACAATGATATAGATGAATTAAATATGTCAACATAACAAGAATTAAGTTATTAAAATATATATTTTTTGTTTGAAATACATATTATTGCAATGTATTAAACCGTCCTAAGTTTTTTTTAATTGTATAAAATTGAGTCTGGTTGATTTTCTGTTTAAGTTTATATACATAACAGATATAGATATGTTGTGATTGCCATTTGATGAGTCAAACATAAGTATTTTTAAGAAATCACCTTAAAGTGACCATTCATGTTTTTTATATTATTTATTATTACATAATTAAAGAGTGAACGATTAGTGTGACAATAAAACATTAATTATTTAATTTACTAAGGGAGTATCACTTTTGTTCCGATAAAATACGGAAGTAAGAACTTTTAAGTTCTGTTTACAAAACTTCCATATACCCTTGAGTCAAGATTACATATAACCTTTCGCATGATTATTATTGCTAATTAACTTGATTGTACTGTAGATATCTTGCAAATGTCATTGACCTTAAACAGGTTTTGTTAATTTTATGATATAGATAAATGAGCATAAGGTGATTTTTCGATTTTTGTTTGTCAGAAATTATCTGTAATTTTCTTTTAACAGAGTCTAAATACAATCCTGGTTAAACTCGAAAATTACAATAGCCCGGGAATATGTAAATTTTCAGGAATGTTCAAACAATTGTCAAAGCTTTATTTTTAATTACTATTATCTAAAAGCTAAAACTTACTAAAGTTTTATTTTTAATTACTACTATCTGGATTCACCAGCCTGTTCTTTATCAAATGTTTGGGATAACAATGAAGCATATCTGCCATACGACAGAAGTGTTTAAATAATTTTATCTTAGGCTTATAGTATATTGAAACTACATGGGTTCATTTTTTTATTGACACTGTATATGCTATAGCTAGATGCATAATACTTGTAAATTAATTCACACAGTCTTGTGAAAATCCATTTACTTAGTTAATTTTGTGATTAAAGAATCAAGGGTGAATCTATGATTCACGCTGTACGGAGCTGAAACAAGACCATATGAATTATATTGTATAAATCCTCAAATATATTTATATTTGAATTATATGATTTTTATAAAATTTATATTCATGCATTGACGGTACCTACTTTAAGAACTGTTCTTTTATGCATATCTCATTGGTTTAGTGCATATAGTGTAGGTATTATTAAATACAAACTGAAATAAAAATTATTTTAAGGGAGGAGGTATCATAAAGAATCAACGATATTATAATCATCTTGGACTAACCTAACTAACCTAGGTGAGAAAATGGAGATCTATGGAAAAGAGTCCTATGGAATTCTACAAGGAGTCATACGTTCTGGATATAATTTACGTCCTGGGAACTTACTGAGAGAAAGAATAAAAGACACGACTGAGGCATATTTAATTTTATTTTACATTTACGCAATAACAGCGACTTACACGCAAGAGTAAGTGATAGACATTGTTATGAAAAAAGAACAGAATTAAATTTAAATGTCTGTTTTCCGGCTCTGTAAGGTAAAAAAATAACAATGCGGCAAGATACACGCTTTTACAAAAAAAAAAAAAATCATCACAGTATTAAAGAGTTTCGTAGTAATATTCTTTTTACTTATTTGTAGGGAACACTTCGTGTCGCAAATCCAACTCTCACTTGTCAATTTTTTTTTATTTATTTATAAAGAGATCAAGTCAATAGTGTTTGCTCAAATAATGAGTGCATATAAATAATATGATAATAATCATATTGGTGACGCAGTTATAATTCCAGGGAATGTTTTTTGACGTCTTTGATTCAAAAGTATGTCCCATGACGGCTAATAAAGGTCGATGATCTATTTTTTTAACGTCCAATCTAAACTAGTAAAGATTAGAGTGTTATGATAATTTATCAACTGAACTCGGTATTTTTTTCTAATCATGTAGTCTTGATATGAATAAATTAATGTTTAGCTAGAACGATTAAGTATTCTGTGGCTTAGTGTTATGTCGGAGAAAAAGTCAACATGGAAATGTTTATACATACTACGTACCTACTCAATATTTGCAATACAGATTTACTTAGCCATGGTACTGTCATACCAGTTCTACGAATTATATTAAATGGAAGATAAATAACACGAGACGAACACGAACTTTACACTTGTTTTCTTATAGTTTACAACACGAATATTCTTGTAATATTTTTTTTATAATACGTATAACCACGTATAATAAATAGTTACTGAGTAATTTTAATGCATTTCCTTACATCTATTTCCATTAGGTGCTCTTACCTTGTGATACCAGGTACCTACCTAGGTACCTACGTCAAAGGTCGACGTCGTAGTTTATTTGTTTACTCAGTTAGCCTTAAAATACTAAAAGTCTATTTTAGATTATTATTTGAGATTTTCCTGCCTTATGTTGAAAGAATACTAGATTCTTAATTAGCATGTCAATTTACTATATAACATTATTTTTTCACAGGAATTATTATAATGTAGATTATTAGACTCTGCGGCCGGTTTCTCACCTTGAATATAACCAGGTGTATTATTATTTTGAATATCACTTACTTTGATATAATATGTGCCAGAATACATTCAAGTTTAATTCGCGTTATGATAGTCGTAACATTTTATGGAAGATATTATAAAGTATAAATCATGTAACCTGTTCTCATCTTTAATTCGACGGTTTCTATAAAGTTTTTCCAAATCAACCTTAAAATCAAATTAATAAATAAAGTCATCAAATTAATGCTCCATCCATAATTGCTTAAATGCAATCAATAAAATTGGTTTTGAACATCATAATTATATAAGATGTATTTTTTTTCAAAAATAATCGCCGATTGAGTCATGCTGTATTATTGTAATATTTATTAAAAAACTGATATATCCATTGGGTCAGGTGTGACGCACAACAAAATAATATGACGCTTATACAGACTTCTTTTTAGCTATTAATTTTTTCACCAACCAGTTCTACGTCGGCGCGACTTTTCAAAGCTTTAGATGTGTATCAGCCAAATATAATTAGCACTTTGTGACGAAATGTTCCCAGAACGCTGAGGAGGTAAAGAACGAGTTTACATTGACGAAAAGATCTTGATTGTTTTTATCGTATAAAAACTAGACGTGACATGTAACCTCTTAATTTCGTAGTCATTTTTGTGTTCGACGGGTCGTGTGTGCAAAAACATATTTGAGGTATTATTTTTTTGAAATTTTTGCAGAATACATTTACCGCTTAATTGTTAGACGCAAAGCTTTATGTTCTCTGTTGTTACACTTCACTTTTTCATATTTAATTTAAAGCAATTCTTAATTTTTGAATGCTTTTATAGTAAAAAAATAGTACAATAAATTAAGCTTGTTTGGATAATTATTGTTTGTAGATATATCTATTGATGATTTTTAAGATTCTATTGTTGGTATACATACATTTGTTATGATGATGCACAATTACTAAATACAGAGCCATTGATGGTTTCTTATTTTATATTAATTTTTTTATTACCTTATTATTTTAGAATGCAAGTTGCAGTTTTATGCGTTTTGGGGCTGGTAGCACTTGGTGCGGCGCTACCTCAACAGTACACGGATCGTTTTGATAATATCAATATCGATGAAGTTCTACACAGCCCTCGGCTCTTAAAAGCTTACATCAATTGTGTATTGGAACAGGGAAAATGTACTAACGAAGGCAGAGAGTTAAAATGTGAGTTTTTTCTTTTGAAACATTTCTTCCTGTTTGAAGTCGACCAAAAAGTTACGTTTTCTTATCACGTAAAATTATGGTATACATATATGGCATTACACTTATAGCAATTTATAAAGTCGTGTTACATTAAATTTAGTTCGCTTTGTGTCTTTTGGTGGAGATAAATCAAACTATCTAGGATTTGTTTTATGAAAACGTCAAAAACTACCAAACAAGCGTGGTCATCGAGGTATACCAACTGACGTCATTTGATACATAATATTCTTATGTATTTATCAAATGACGTTTGATATATACATCTTATGTGTTTAATACTCTCAGGTTTTCTTAATTTTTTTTGTCTTATACCTATCGCCTTTTATAAAAGATCAGGGGCTTACAAACGACAGCATCCATATCTAATTCAATATAACTGATTCGATTGAACACTGAATCAGTACTCTTGAAATCTAAGACGACTTTGGTTTGATATTAAATTAATCTCGAGATTGAATCAAATTAATACCGAAAATTTGAATCTCTTCTATCTGGATATATAACCTAGAATTGATTGCAAAATTATGATACAAAATCGAGGTCGAAATGGAATCGTTATTGAATTAAAAACAAAATCAAGATAGGAACAACTTCGATGGTAAGGCTCCTGGCTCCTGGCTCTGACTTATGAAATGTAGCATTAACGCCCTTCAGCAATTAGAAATGCTACCACTTTATGATTTTAAATTTCATTATTATTAATAATGTCATTTTTTACAGCACACATTCGTGAAGCTTTAGAAAACCAATGTGCAAAATGCACTGACACCCAACGCAAGGGAACACGTACTGTGATTGGACATCTGATCAACGAGGACCCCAGTTCTTGGAACCAATTAGTGGCCAAATATGACCCAGATAGAAAATACGTAATCAAATACGAAAATGAATTGAGAAAAATCGCCGTCTAAGTCTATTTTTAAAAGTGACTCATGGATGTTGTTAGAATGGAGGGTATAATAATGGTTGTACGTTTTATACCTAGAGTGAAAAGTTTACTGTGTTTATGCATAACATGTTTTTGCAAATACGCCATTACTTAGTGTTAATATATTGTTTAAATAAATTAAATATTGTTTCTCGTTATTATTTCGTTTTCATTTGACCCAGCAGACGGGTTAAGGTCGAATTGGAAATATGGTTGTTGCTAGGTGCAACATATTAGAAATACTTATGAATATATCAATGAATTATAATACTTAAACACTTCTGTGCAGAATGAATCATGGCTTAAAAGTCACACTTATAATGTAAATGTGAAAGTTTGTTTGTTTGGATGTATGTCCGTCAATCACGCTGGAACTACTGAAAGGATTGTGTTGAAATTTAGTGTACAGACAGGGTATGAGCTGACTTGGGTTATTTTTATCCCGATTAAATGCTCCCTTGGGATAAAACAGGAATCTTGATATCCGGGCGGAGCTGGGACAAGCGTCTAGTAATATATAAAGATATATTATTTAATTCCACCATTGCGTTTTAATTATCCTGAATATTACATGGTAGTGTGTATTCAAAAATATACTCACTAACATAGCTACAGAGGGAACTGACAAAAAAAGTTATATGACGAATTAAACAAAATCGAAAATACTCTACATATAATTATTATTATAAATATTATTATTAATATAACATTACAGTCGTGCAGTAAAAAGTGATATAATATTTTACGTAGTGAGTAGCGAGGCTCACTGACAACACCACCAGCTCTTAACTAAAATGTTCCAACCGAACCACAGATAACATAATACTGTTTTAGATCCGAACTAAATTACAAGGTTCAATAATTCCTTGATCGGAATAGCAATGCTTTTAGAAACCAAATGACACAAAATGTAGCATTTTTCCTTTTTTTAAACTAATTGGACGCAGAATAAAAGTTGTAAAGAAATTAGTGTGTCTAGTAATGTTAATGCTCCTGGTACCTGGTACCTAAAATGGTTAAGCAAACGTATGATTACATATTCCTATATACTGTAGACAGTATATAGTACAGAAGTACATATATAGCTGTACGATCATATGAACGTATATAGTTGTGTAACAATTGTTAAAAATATTGTGGATGTGTTGAGCTTATTAATTGGTTAAAAGAACATGTATATAAATGCATTTTTTT
>NC_052115.1:3956798-3993321 GCF_012273895.1 Zerene cesonia | reverse complement strand
TAAAAGTAATAAATGTTATTTGCAGTTAATAATTTTCTTTTTTCTTTATTACAATATTTATGGCAAGACTAGGTATATTAAGACATTCGATAGATCAGTATATATGTACAATTTTATTGGTTTTTCATTGCACAGCGCCAACTAAATTATATTATTCAAAAATATCTATTAAAATTGGCTGCCCTGCCACTCAGTTTACTCAATTAGCAAAGACACCCACCATTACATCAATAACAAATAGATATTAGGATATTCTCAATAGATTTCCTGTAAAATAAACGATAGGTACAATTATGCGTGAACTAAGATCAAGGCGTGCATTTTTTATTATTTTCATAATTGCCGTCGCTTTAAGGTTTATAACGAAATAGCGAGTAGAGAATGACGTAAATTATAATACCTAATGTTTTTCTGACATTTCACAGTCGTCAATAATACTCGGAAACAAAATGCGTCAGTAACATTATTTGAAATTAATATTATTTAGCACGAGCATTATTTATACAGAGATTATATCGTGGATTTATTGGCAAAATTGTGTAGGTACTTTATTAATTGACTTTGAATTATACTATTGATTTAATGAAATGTTCCTATTTTCCTATTTATATTAACATTAAATAATTCAGTTATTTAACATCTTCGAAAATTACTTTCTATCGAAAATTATAAAGTATACATTTGTAATTATTTGTATCGTCAACGTTCTGAATAATGTTATATTAATAAGCTTTTAAAAAGTTAATTTCTAACTTTCAAAATATTTACGGATAGATTAGGTATAGAGCATCATGCCCGGTCCTCTGGGTTTGCTTATTTCGATGTTACTTGTATGTATTATCTATTACTCTTGAGCTGTTTTCTATATCAGTGGCTACATCTAGTATTCTATATAATTAAAATGCACAGGATAATGTAGTTACACTAACTTGTAACAAAAGCGCTATACAACATTTAATGCGTTCTGTCATGGGAGTTATTAGTGGTTAATAAAAAAGAACATTGGTTTTTCTGTTGCGAGCTTTTATAACCGAGTTGTATACATACATTTCAATCGATAGAAAGGCGCTTTTACGTCAAACTTGTCCCCGGTCCCGGTTTGGGTAAATCCGTGACGTAACACTGTTTTGACGTTTGTGCATAATAATAAACATTCGCAAGTATTATGAAAAACCGGTATGTATTGACTCTGTAAATGTTCCATTATAATATGACGCGTTTGATCGTAAAACATGCATAATCTGTCGATGTTTATTTTTATAAACTTCCAGTTTAATCTATGTCACAGTTATGTGCTATGGAAATAATCTCAGGAAGGATTTTGAATAATTTCTTATACATATTTTCATTATATAATTATTAAATTTATTTTTTCTACACTAATTACAAATATATTTGTTTTTGTATATATAACGAATGAGCAAAAATTGACCACTACAAGCAACATCTGTACGGGGCTTTATTTGAATTATTATTATTTACTAGCTGTTCGCCCCGGTTTCACCCGTGGTACATATATAGCCACTCAGTGTAATTGCAGCTTTCTAATGGTGAAACAATTTTTTAAATCGGTCCAGCCGTTCACGTGTGATGGCGTGACTAAGGGAAATAGAGATTCATTTTTATATATATAACATAGATTATTTTTGTTACACCTGGTGAACCCAGGCGAAGCTGGGGCAAGAAGACCAAAATAACTTCATTAAGAAATTGATTTTCGAATGCTGATGATTAAGTAAACCATTATCTACTTACCATAAACTTGTTAAAGCTTTATAATCAAAAAGTAAGAGCGGTACCACGTCCATCTCTGATGTTTGAGGGACATGGGGCTGATACATTTGAAACAGGTTAGGTACCACTGGTGGTTTTTTTCCATGTTTTTTTTTATTAGTCTCAAACAAGAAATCAATACGTAAGGCTCAAGTCGCCTTATTAAAAGTAAAAAAAATATGTTTCTTAAATTTAACTGAATTGAAACCTAAAAATAACCGTTAATGAATTAGTACAATTGTTATGAATAAATACTACCTGCAACTATCTTCCTACCTTCTATTTACATTGTATCTCAAGTAGCAGTATTTGCTACATACCTATCTACTTGACTTGACTGGAACCGACTTCAAATAAATGAGCAGGTACTGTCAATATAACCGGTTCTACGATTGCTAATTGAATATTATATAAGCAACACAATAGTGTGTTCGCTTTGGACGCGGTAAATATTTTAATTGTCAAAATTCACATAAAGCTGGCAGTAGGCTTGCAGTAGGGACCGAAGTACTTTAATTTACTTTTTGTTAAGCGGTTTCATTCTAAGATAAGGAGTGCACATTATTAAATGAAAGAAGTTTATAAATGAAACGTTTGAATGTTTGTTTCTCTCGTAATTTCGATGATAAAATCTACTAAAGCCTGTGTCTGTGAATAAATTTTAATTAAATCTTGGCGCTGTTTAAAATATTATGTCTGTATTACTATGAAGAGTTTCTTCGCCGGAAGCCTACCCTGGTTGTAGCAGCCATATTATGGTGGAATTTACAACAAGCTATATTATAGTTGAATCCATTTACAAACATGTTTTTGTTTGTTTGTCGTTGAAGAATTCCACCATCTACTTCTTAACTCTATCATCATTTAAGCTCAATAATACCAGATATTGCATTGTTACTAAATCTGTATTAGTAAACACAAGTTCAACTCAATAAAAACCGGGAATTGGGCCAAAATTGTATCTTAGACAGTATAAGATTTTATTGCAATCTTAATTATTCCTCAATTTCCTTGAGGTTCAATCATATCAATTTCCTCGGGTTATATATACCCTTTCAAATTAGAAAGTAGCTATTTGGTTCACAAATAATAATTATTTAAAATGAGTTCAAAATATCGATGACACATAAAAAACAAATAGATGAGCATAGAATGTTTTCGTTTTTGCAAGTCTCTTTAAAAACGAAACAAATCCATGATTGCTATTTATCACACACGTATATACTTTAAATTAAATTACTATCCATCTATTGTAATACTTTTCTAATTAAAAAGCTGATATTATAAACCAAAATTATGAAAATTATTAATAACCAAATTTGGTCAAATCAATTGCCATTTTGTCATGTAATAATCTAAGTCAAAAGCATAAGCTAATCTGTGAAATTAATCTCTTAAATTTGTACCATACATAACAAAAAACAACTTACGATTTGTCAAGCCTTAACCCTAATAAAAAAATATAAGCACGTATGACTAACGACCAAGAAGAGAATAAAAAAATATGTGGAAAATTCAAATGCGGTTTTTGTGAGCAGATTGCAAGCTGTATAAAAAGACTAATCATGCATGGCATTATTATCAGTTGTTAGTTACCAAACAGTGCTTAAACACCTACAAGGTATATTGTGTTCACGATTTTTAAATCCAGAAAATATATTCTTTTTATTCTTGATTTTTAATATAAACAATTTAAATTTTATTTCATTGAACAAATAAAAAAATCAAAAAGTGTATTTTGAAAAGCTTTGTCGTTGTTTTTATAATTATTAACTAATCTGTTTGTTTACTAAAATATTACTGCAGTATTATTTATATTTTCTTTTTCTTACAGTACATAAAATTGTTCAAAACTGTCAAAGAGCTTTTAAATTGTTTAATTCATATTAATTATTTAATTTGTGTTTTGACAATAAATGTTTATGATTAGTAAATATGACAATATGTAATATAATCTCCATGGTATTTACCAGGTGGTACCAGGTGTTCTAAAAGGCACACGTGGAGATATATTATGTGATATTATGTCTAATGCGTGGCCACTACGCAAGACCTCTTAAGAGAAGTTCTTGTGGTGCCTAGTCGCAGCCAATCCTAATTATAGTTTATATTTTCCACAGAAACGAAAATGAAATCCTTCGTAGTGATCTGTCTCTTCGCCCTTGTGGCCATAGCGTCCGCCCGCCCTGAAAATTCACATTACACGGATCGCTATGACAACGTCGACCTCGATGAAATCCTGTCCAACAGGCGCCTTCTCGTCCCATATATCAATTGTGTCCTTGATCTAGGCAAATGCTCCGCTGATGGAAAGGAACTCAAAGGTCTGGCGTGTATTCTATTTAAATATTATCATATACAATATTTGGAACAATATTTTGAAATGTCGTGATTGCTATAGCAATAATATTAGTAATTTATTATTATTTCTTAGGGATGTGTTGGCATAAACAAAAAATTATTAAAAATCTGTCACGTGCGAGTCGCACTCGCCACTACTACTGTTGGGTAGTAGAATACTACGACCCACCTATTCAATTTATGACCGAGTAATCGGTTACCAAAGCTAAATTTTTAATTGTGCAAACAAAAATTACATTATCATGGTTTATGAGATAAATCCTGGTGACAGACATACAGACGCACAGCGAAGTCAGAGTAACAGGGTTCCGTTTTTTTTTCAGTTACGAAACCCTAAAATCATGGCAATACACAATTTGAATCATACTTTACAGTGCGAACGATGTTATTTTTGCATCCGCATGGTTCCACGTGCAATGGAAAAGCATTTTTTCAATATCGATCAAATTATACACTACCAAGACTAATCATTCATGCGTCTGACAAAACCTGTTTTACGATGAAATGTCATAATATTAATGAATGTGTGCACGATAATAATAGGTCATAAATAGATCACGGCAACAAACAATTTAAATCTGTCCTTTGCGTTAACTATAATTTTATTCTAAATACCTTATTCTATGTATTACGTCTTGGTGATTCATTTTCACACCTCAGGTTACTATAGGAAAACAAATAAATAGTGTCTCAAAACTATTAACTTATACAGCTCCACTGTTTATCGGCAGTAAATTTTGTAAGAAAAACGTAAACAAGGTACGAACGTAAATAGGTAAAAATGCAAGTTATGTAAGCAGTGGTAAGCTCAGTGGTGAGGACTTCGGACTAAAAATCGAATAGTTGGGGGTTCGAGGCCAGGCGAGTGTGCAGTAAATAAATATATTTGAAAACTTACGTCACACATCTGTAACACCACCAGTGTTGCATGTGTTTATTGGCGATGGTGACCACTTAACATCAAATGGTTCCTATGTTTGACGTGTCTCAAAAAATACAGAAAAATTAAAAGTGTCAAATTACTGAATTCGTGCGATCAAATGTTCATCATGAAGAATAACTTATATTTTATATGAATTTTATGTATGAATTAAAATTTATATTTAGATTCATACATTAACTATTCATAAACAATTGTAAGGATATGTTCTTGACCTGCAAACCCCGTGATGTCAATGTAAGATACAAGGAAACTATAATGTACCAAGGCTGTACACGTTTATAATATTTTCTATGAATTATTTTATACCTACGGAATTTATTCTGAACGTGTTTAAAAGTTTTTATTTATATGTATATATATATATATATATATATATATATCAAAATATGTAGGTAATCTATCGCGATTGACGAATAAGTGAATTGATTATAAACTTCGTCTAAAATAACAACTATAAACTATTTATCTAGAAATTCGTATTCGTCTTAACTTAACAATTCCAATTGTATTTAATACTGTTATTTTCATCCATAGCTCACATCCAGGAGGCTCTCGAACAAAACTGCGAAAAGTGCACAGAAGCCCAGAAGTCCGGTACAAGGAAAGTCATCGGTCACCTCATCAACAAAGAGGCTGATTACTGGGAACAGCTGAAGGCCAAATTCGACCCCGAGCACAAGTACGTGCTGAAATACGAGAAGGACCTCCGCATTGTTGCAGGACACTAAATTCATCCAGAGCTTGATGTTTGTAATATTTTTTCATAAATTTTCGCGAAAATAAATTGATTAGTTCAAATTAAGGAATCATTTTCATTTTTAGTCGTCAGTTATTAGTCCTAGTTCATTTGTCCTTCATTATGATGCATTATTGTAACATATGTTAATGGTTTCTGCAGCCTTTAGAAAATTCATTTAGCAAACACATTCCTTTGTATATCTTAGACATTCGAATATTTCCAAAAGTTTTGAATGTTAATACGGCAAATCCAGGATCATAATAAATAGAAAAATTAAAATACAATAACGACACATGACAGTCCTGTAATTTACCTAAATATTTTGCTATGATTCGAACTTTTGCTGATCTACGAGAATGTAGAAGAACTTCAGTTAAATGACCCTTCTATTATAATCCATAAATCAATAAATTATTATAGGAGCTAGCTAGCGTACCTGCAATTTAATTTATTTTCAATTAATAATGAAGGTTATTTATTTCTTACGAATTTCAATGATTCTGGGATTAACATGAAAATCTCTATAATTGTCAGGTTAAAATCTAATTTAACCTAAGTATATCAATTTACTACAACATTTTTATCCATAAAAATATTACAAATGTGCAAGGAATTATGTATGGGTAAATATAGATAATTGGAAATTGGAGAATGGTAACATATAGTTTTAATGCCGCAAATCCCATGGAACTATGCTGGTAAAAAACATTAGATACGAATAAACAACATCTAGATAATATGCTAGAGATAATTTAATCCGGTTTTTTGGATAGCAAAAGCAAAAATAAATTAATAGATAAATCAAAAACAAATTATGCTTTTATTTAGTCTTAAAATAATAATTCACAGATTCACAAAAAGAGAGTGAGTCTTATTTCTCTAGCGATCCAGGTGTGATAACAAAACCGTACGGCAGATCCCTGTTTTTGTTCTTCTTTAATATAAATATTACGTTTGAATGTTCTGAGCACAGGTTTTAATGTAGATATATAGATTGTGT
Organism: Zerene cesonia; assembly: GCF_012273895.1. NCBI lineage: Eukaryota > Metazoa > Arthropoda > Insecta > Lepidoptera > Pieridae > Zerene > Zerene cesonia. The sequence continues at coordinate 3,986,505 of NC_052115.1, read as the reverse complement.
ACTTTTAGATGTCTTTTAGTAATGATCTTGGTCAGCATAAAATGTATATAAAGAACTAAATCAATTTTAAATAAGACTCTGGTTTTAGCTCCAGAGAAGTTTCCTACGATTCAAAATTTAGTAAACCAATGTCAAATGTGACTCTAAGACTCTTTGAGGCGGGTGGGCGTCGATGTACTCAAAATATTTCTCCCGTCATGTTAAATGAAGAATTAAAGAAGATTTTTAAATTTAAATGGGACACATCCACCTAGCCCCAGAGATGATGAAGATATTGAGAGAGAGCTCGCAGATTTGCACATACCAAAGAAGTTAAATTAAGCCTATTTCCTGCTTATTGTAAATCGTTTTACACGTGTAGTCTGTGGGCTAATCACGCTCGAGGATCCTACAGTGCTCTTAGAATACAATACAACAATGCGTTCCGATATCTGGGCTGCCTCGTTTCTTTTCCTTTTTTTCGTTTCGTTGCCTTCGCAGAAGCACGTGTTAACTGTTTTTACACTACAATCCGTAAGAGATGCATATCCCTGATGCGCCGGGTGCGAGACAGTCCCAATACAATTTTAAAATGTATTGCGAGTAGATTAGATTGTTAATAGTGGTGGTAGTTAATAATGGTGTACATTGCTGTAAATTATTTGCATCAACGGTATAGAATAGGGTAATTTCAAATTTAAATTTCATGTGCTAACATAGTTTTTAAGCATATTGTTACTAACAAGATGAGTCTTTATAGTTGCTCGATTAAATGAATACATTATTGTATTATTATAAGATCTAAATTCAATATTTTAGTATGGTTTTTCCTATGACTTTTTGAGCTGTGAATATGTGAATCTTAATAATACTTATATTCAATTAACAGGCGCATAGAATTAGCGTAAATCGTTCTAATTAGGATTATGAATATCGTATACGTATAGAATATATTAGTATAACTTTTACAAAGAGCACACTGAATATAAATACTCAGTATAATAATATGTAATGTATGTAATACGTACTGCCTTACAAAAGATGACTTATAAATTCGTTAAGCAGCTTTGCCTTTAATAATTAACTCCATCTTACCGAACGGTTGCTATAAGTACAGGCATACGATTAGTATGCAGTTATATTTAATACTAGTGGTGCGCCCCGGCTTTGCTCGTGGTACATATATAGCCTATAGCCTTCCACAATAAATGGGCTATATAACACTGAAAGAATTTTTCAAATCCGACCAGTAGTTCTTGAGATTAGTGCGTTCAATCAAACAAACAAACAAACAGCAAACTCTTCAGCTTTATAATATTAGTATAGATTGATCTTGGTATCACAAACTTAAATACCTAAGTATCTAAAACCAATCCACATAAAACCTGTTGGTAAACTAACCACTTGTCTTGGCTCCGCAAGGGTTGATCCAGTATAAAAACAATCATTCAGAAAAAATTTAGCTTTTAGCTTGTGAAAGGTTTTTAAACTAGTTAAATGGTGTCGGTGCTTTTTCAATGCAAACAAACAATAAAATACTTCCTCTTTATAATATTAAGGTAGATAGCTGACTCAGTACGTAATGGTCGATGCAAATACATCTGTAGACAGACTGACGAGGAAGTGAACTTGAAAACTCTTAAAAAATATAAATATTGTGTCGAATATGTTTCTCTTTATAGGGTTATTCTCGGAAAGGGCAAACCCGTTTTGTAATTCGTAGTCACAATTCTCTATATAAAGATCTCCTTCTTGTTAAAAACGTGCATTAAGTTCTGACGTGTAAAAGGGCCTGGAATTTTTATTAAGTGATCTGTAAAGGTATTAATAGTGCAATTCTTTATTTCATTTTGTATAAAAACGTTATATTTTGAAAAGCGAATTATATTGCTTACGCTGTAATTTGAAGTGAAACAAAACTGTATTAAGAATTATTTGTCTTTTATTGTCTTCATACTTTGAACTATGTGATGGCTTCTTCGTATATTATATGGTCATTTCATACATTTTTGTGATGCCTGAATAAAAATAAATCGCCCATTTGTCATCTGAAAATACTATGCTTATTTTTAGGATGAAGTACATTATAGCATTGTGTGTTGTTGCTCTTGCGGCTGTTTCAAACGCGCGGCCCGACACTTATACAAATAAATATGACGGTATTGATTTACAAGAAATCTTGAATAACCGACGGTTACTGGTACCTTATGTGAAATGTGCATTGGAACAAGGGAAATGCTCGCCAGAAGGGAAAGAATTGCGGTGTAAGTATAATATGATTTGCACTAAGTTGTAGATACATGAGTGTACGTAATTCGCCCGGTTGTGTAAAAACACCTTTAGGTAATCGTTAAACTTTTAATGAAAAAGTTTATAGTCCCATGTATTTAGAGAACAGATACGTTGATAAGCAAAATAATTATGCCCTAACAGCTCAAACTAAGCCAAATCTAAGTTCTACGTGGTTATAGTCTTACTTTTAGAAGTACAATTGTAAAATTTTAAATTTCTAAAAAAGGTAAAATTTTCAATCACTCGCTAAAAAATGAAAAATTTAAGCACGCTCGTGAGATCATGCTAAAAATATATATATTTTAATATATATTTTAATATTTGTATTTTGCTACAGTTAGTGAAAGGTGTAGTGGTAACATAATATATTATGTCGAAACGAAATTTCAGCTTAATCGGTAAAGTAGTTTTAATATGTAAATAATAACAAACAAAATCACATTCAACTGGAAGTTAATAGCTTATTTTGCATTAAAGATACAAATCTTGCATTACATAATCTTTAAGCACCACATTATTCAATTTCAAAGCAAAAAAAATTACAAGAGATTTTTCACAAAAGTTCATTACTATCAGGAAAACCACGATTAAATTTTAAGTTTTTGCCTTAAAATCGTACTTATGACTAATATCATAAACCTCAAGGTTCTTCCTCAATGCCTTACTCGAAGAAAACTGCATTATACGTTAACCATATACCTTGACTTTTCTTTCCTTTTGCAGCGCATATTAAGGAAGCTCTTGAGAACTATTGCGGCAATTGTACGGAGGCACAGAAGAGCGGAACTCGGTTAGCGATCACTCATCTCATAAACAACGAATCAGAATTCTGGAACCAACTGGTGGACAAGTATGACCCTACCAGAAAGTATGTTATGAAATACGAGAGTGAGTTGAAGTCAATTAAGGCTTAAGAAAATAGGAACGTTAATCGTCTCACAGCAATGAAATAATTTATTATTTATGTTCTGTAACATAAAGAATTCGTGATGAATTTGATTTGAATAAAGATACTGTTGAATTCGTCCCTTGAATTTTTCTCACCATTATCTTATGATGATGGTGTTTGTAATAAACTCTTCCGCCTAATATTATATTACTTACTATAGGGACATAATTATTTGTCGTATTTACATAATGTTTTCAAAGAAAACCTTCAAATTTCAAAAGTTTTATACTCTATTTGCCATAACTATTTCATTATTATCATTTTAATATTGGGATGTACCTGAAAAAGGGGAAGTAAAAATATTTTGTCCAATTGTGTTATTGTACTTTATTGTATTATTTGTTTTTCTTCATTTACATATAGTACGTAATGTAAAAAAGTTATTCTCCTTTAATCTGTATTTATTGAGGACGTTTATAATACGATTATTATTTTGCTACGTTTGGGACTATTTTTAAACGTCACCAAATGAAATGGAAGCTCAATCATTTTTAGCAAGGAAAGCTTCGTAAATTTCTTTATACTCGTCATTTGGGTCGTATTTTTTCAACAGATCCTTCCAAGCATCATTTTCATTTTCGCGAATGAATTTGACCACTTTTCTTGCGTTTTTCTTCTGTTTTTCCGTACACTTTTCACAACCCGTTTGCATTGCATCTTTTATGTGTACTAAAAATAATAAAAAAACGATAAATTAGAGCTAATAAATAGTTGTTAGTGGTTTTGATTACAAGCTAAGCTAATATACTGCAAGTTCAAAATTGTGTTAATTATAATTAAGGATTTTAAAAATATGAACTCAAGAATATATCAAGAAGTTATATACTAGCTGTGAGGATCCACCCGCGGACGATATCGCGGTAATGGCAATTATCTCAGTGGTCGTTCGGTGAAGCTCGCATGAAATAGCAACATACATACTGTATCTATCCTCACAAACTTTCGGACAAAATTTACAATACTAGTTTTCCGCCCGCGGCTTCGCCCGTGTGGATTTCCGTTATATCGCACGACATGGTAAGGAGTAGCCTAAAGTCTTTCCCAAGGATTAGGCTATTTGTCCCGATACGCCCCCCTCCTTCCCCTCTTTCCCCTCATTTTCCGTTGCACGCTAAATCATCAATCATCAATCATTACTCGTATGTAAAATAGCTAGATGCGTGAGTGATAATTTAAGAAAGAAATAACAATTACGGGCTTTGTGCAGTAAAGTGTAGAGTGAAACGACTAAATGGGAATATACCCTTATAACCTTACAAGTGAAAGCTAGTGGAACAGTATAGGCAGAATAAAAATAAATAACTAGTAAATTGGATACTTCGCAAGCAATAAATTATCATAACTTAACACCCATCAAACCATACCCATTTTGAGGTGATATGATTTTGTCATCCTCGTATGTTATGATTTATTTATAACAAGGGTAACAAAGGTACATTGTATACCTTTTCTTTTTTTATGCGGGCAACTGAGCTGGGGGTACGCCTGATGGTAAGCGATCACCACCGCCCATGAACATTCGCAAAGACCTTTGCGAATGAGCTGGGTAAGGGTAACGAATTGATGGCTGGAAAGAAGGAATGGACTGAGAAGGGTTAGGAAAAGGACATGGGCCTTCGGCTTCCCCACCGTACGAAACACAATAGCATGCTATTATTTCACGCCGGTTTTCTGTGGAGTTGTGGTACTTCCCCGATGCCAGCTGGCAATGCGTGCCGAAGGGCGCTCGACTCCCACACTAAAGCGTACCTAACTACTTGCTGATTGCCACAGAATTAAATTATTTAAACCTCTCTCCTATCCCTATCTACCTCATGTAAATATAAAAAAAAAATTAATTTTGTATAAACGTCTAATAGAATTAGAAAAATAAAATAAAAAAACCTTGTATTGTTTATGCCTCGGTACTTCTAATATGAATGTATTTTATTATGTATATTTGCTTGGCGAAAAAAATTCAAGTGCAGATGCTTTGTTTACTGAAGGTAACTTTAAAAAAAAAATACATTTAGATTTACTTATTATGTTAATTAAAGGATGTGTGGTAAATAAATCTAACAGCTTCGTAAAAAACTGGAAATAAAGATTTTTTGTACTGAATGTGTGGGGTAAGAGATGTAATACCAAATTACAATAAATTAATATATATAGGTATGGTTATTTGAGTCTGCGATTTGTAAGTCGTGAGTATATATATATCTTTAAATTATAGAGAACTTCTTCTATTGTATAATTTGCAACCCCTGGAAATAATATGTACTAATATATTTAAACGTGTTGTGTGAATCAAATATATTGTTTGATGTATGTATGTATGTATATTATGAGACGATCGTGTGAAGGAAATTGTGGACACAGGAATACAGAATCAACCTTACCTTTTAATTCGATTCCTTCCGGTGTGCACCTCCCTTTATCCATTAAACATTTTATGTATGAAGTCACTAATCTTCTGTTCTGCAAGATCTCATCAATGTCCATATCATCATACCTGTCCGTGTATTGTTCAGTGTATGCAAATGCAATCAGGCCAAAAAGTATAAGTAGGATGCTATTCATCTTAGGATTAATGTAATTCTGTTATAATACTGGGTAACTGTTACAGGCTTTGTAACTTTTTAGCACAATGATTCCATTGGCGTAAAATGCTCTTATATATAAATGGTTGTCTAGCAATTGTTTTATTTACATTGTGTTGGGCATTGAATTGAACTAGCATTGTTATCATGTTGTAATTAACGGTATAATTGACTCTTATGTAAGTCAAATCATTAATCACTAATACGGATGAGTACATAGCGATGGTAAAGAATAAGACTATTAATTAATATTATGTGACACCTTCAAGAATATTTCTAAACAAAACAATACACATTACAGTGTTTTCTTGACCAATTTCCTGCTCACAAAATTAAAGCCTTTTTTCATAAAGTATTTTGAGTAGTTATTTCTTACTTTGTAATTTCTATTTTACATTTTTATTTAAAACTTCAGAAACTACATAGTACTTTTAATATGTCAACATAAATAAAAATGGCATATAATTTAGAGAATAAAAGTGGGAGGCTAAAGTTTTCATGATTTTAGGCTCAACTTCTATAAATAGCACCTAAAATGTAACAGAAGAATTGTGAGAGGCTATATTCTTATGAGTGCTGTAAATTATTCTTTAGAATATGCTGTTGGTATATATATATATATATTGTGTTATAGCCTGCCTATCAAGATGTAACTCCAATTCCTGATAGGCTTATTTTGGAACGGCAGCGAATGATAAGCCAGCAATTTTCAGGCCATCACGTAGACCATGGGCGATCTGGAAGATGTTTATCCTGGTTCATGTAATTCTTTATCAATTGTCCAGTTTAGATCAATGCAATTGTAGTAATATCATGTAAGAAATAAATTAAAAATTTCGTCACATTTTTTCACGATCTTTTGATCTTTATTTTTATGAAATGTAAAGTTAAGTACCTTGTTTCATCATTAATTTGTCACGCAATCAAACTTTATCAGTTGGTAAAAACAGACGCACATGTGTCTGCTAAGCGGTTATGACGTATAAATAATTAGTCAACATGCATCATACAGTGAACATTTAAGGTTTATGATGAGGCTATATAAGTTGCATCTTTATAGTTGTAGCTATATGTTGTAACATTCTTGTAATACGTTGAATTAAATTCACTAATAAACATTGTTTTACTGTTATGTTATTCTGTTTGCAAAACTTACGCGAAACGCTATCACAAAAGACAATTATATTGAACCTTATTTTTGGCGGTAAAGATACAGCTCGATCGTCCAGGTTCTAATGTAAAAATAATAAACTAACAAACGAGCAATTAATAATAACATATATTCATCAACACAAACCTCATATGAGGGTTCAGGCGTGATGGTGATGATGATGATGATATTCATCAACCATCCTTATTGATCATTTCACTACGGTTATATTTTATTTTATACAATCTTATGTGGGAGTCGAGCATCGACACGTATTGGGCCACTCGCTTCAGGGACAGTATCACACCTCCACAAAAGACCGTCGTGGTATGGTAGTTTAAAGTATGAGAGTATTACCATATTTTGTACGGTGAGTCTTTGGGAGGTGGTGATTGCTAATACTCGTATTCAGATAAAGCACCAGCTCAGTTGCCCGTCAATGGTTAGGTACATAAAAAAAATTACTAAAATGTAATCACGCAATGGTACATTTTTTTACTATAAACTGCAGATACTTAAGTCCTTAAGTGTTTTTGCTAAAAATAAGAAGAATCATTATCACACACACTTGACTTCACTCACTGGGGTATGGAGAAGATGATATACATATTTTTCGCTGATCGATTTATTTGTGAAAAAGTAGGTGATCAGCTTTCTGTGTCCTGCCAGACCGAGACATTTTTATTTTGTGCGTCCCCACCGGGAATCGAACCTAGGACCCCTCGGTTCTACGCTCACGCGTTTTCCACTATACCAAGGAGGCGGTCATGCTTACATTTTCAATATCAATGACTAGCTAGGTATAAATTCATTAATATTCTAATATTTTTGCAAATGCATTAAAAATATGATTTTTACAGATTGTAAAGTTAAGGTACATGCATTATATATCATAATCTAATACATTATCATTGAAGTTGTAACTAATTGATATACCCAAAACCCTATTTTGAAAATCATTGTTTCGCAAGGCTTTTAAAGATTAAATTTAAAAAACAAAATAGTTTCTAACCATTTATTAGAAAAGTAAACAAAAAATCCAAGATCCGATCCAACTCATATCTCATTTACAGCTTAAGACCTTTAGCCTGGGCGCGATCCTCGTACTTCTTCTTGTATTTGCCTTCAGGGTCGTATTTGGCTGTCAGCTCCTCCCATATTTCCTTCTCCTTATTGATCAAGTGCTCGATCATGGTGTAAGTGCCTTTTTCCTGGGTTTCAGTACATTTAGAGCATCCTGTCTCCAGAGCCTCTCGGACGTGATCTGCAAGATAATGGATGACATTATACGTCTTGTTGTTGAGGTAAAATTATGGGTTATAAGGTGATAATTACTATGAATGTCATAACCGTTTCTCAGTTTATGAGACAATAATCCACTGATAGTTGCAATGTATTTCATACTTTAAATGAAGGATGAGATTTAATATTTTATTGTTATGGAATAAACAGAGGAAAGGAAGATAGATACTAATTAGCCAAAATTTTACAAATAATAGATATATTATACAGTATATATTTATGCAGTAAATTAATCTAACAAATTAATTTAAAAGCTATATTGTTTTATAGTAACAACTTGAACACTTAATTGATTCACAAGTTTTTGTAGTTATTTTTTGTGTTTTTTGAACATAAATAAAAAGTTAGATTTGTTAATATTAATTTCAAAACAACAATAACCAAAAACAAAATCCCAATGGTTTTTTATTTAATCTTTAGATTGTAGGACTCTAGATAATTTAGACATTTATTTTGAATAAATACTGATGTGAAATTTATACTAAATTGGAAAATGTTATGCTTGTTTGTGTGTTGAAAATGATCGCTTACCTTTCAATTCCTTTCCTTCAGGACTGCACTTGCCCTTGTCTAAAAGGCAGTTACTATAGGCTACCAGCAACCTCCTGTTATCTATAATTTCTTGTAGGTCGATGTTATCGTATTTGTCCGTATATTTTTCTTCGGCGTACACCGCTACCAGCAGGCAGCACAATACAAAGAATTTCCCAGCCATCTGAAAATCACGAATCACACACCATTGTAATTGTAAAGCACAATAACATTGAAATTTATATTTTTGAATGTTTCAAACCTACTTACAGTGATTCTAATTGAACGACAGAACTGTGACTTATGCTTCTAGCGCTATACCACAGTATTTATAGTAGCTAGCGTGAAGCTTATATCATCTAATTTGTTCCTCAGTAGGTACATTATTCCATTAGTTAGCTGGTGCATAAAAACTCACACAAATACATGGCGTTACAATTATCGTATTTCTAAGGAATTATTCAAATAAATTCACGATTATAGATGACAGTGTTTATTTCAATAGAAATATGTTAATCTTGTTATGTTATTGTTATCGATAATTGTTTTCAGTGATTTGATTGTCGTGATCATAATAGGTGTACACTGTAATTTTATATTCTATAATGTGGAGTAGAGTTAATCTGTTATGATTAAGGGCAATCAAGGGAAGCAAGAAGATTAGGCTCAGGACATAACGTAAAGTTACTTCTTTTTTTCTTTTATTGTAAACAGATCATGCCAAGAATTGATTTATTTCAAAATTACATTTACGAAAATTTTATTATGTTATGAAAGGATTGTAAATTATGATGTGTTTTTACGATAATTGAGTTGTATGGAAGACATCGCCGCTTAAGCGATAGGAGCGCTCGTCGTGCTCTACGTATTTGTTATATTTTTTCTCGTTTATTACAATTTTGTAAATTTTTGTTTTGATTGATAATTAAGTTGTTATTGCTACTTTATAATCAAATTTTTCATTGTGATGGTAAAGAGAAATTGTAAAACAAGAAAAGCGTACAAGTCTACACGCCTTATTTTATTTTTTTTTATATGGACTTAGGTAAAAATTTACGTAGTAATGAATTTCATACATCCCGTGCCGAGGATGGCAAAGAGCCGCTGGATGCAGGCCGCCAGTGATCGGTCATGCTGGAAATTTATGAGGGAGGCTTTGGTCCAATAGTATTCCTTTCACTGAAACGAGAACGAATTTCAAAAGTCCTACAAAGATTGGCTTTTTATAAAATTAAACCTTTGGGTGTTTTTCGTAAGGGTTTGGAAATATTATTTCTAAATGTACTGATACATGGTTTGATGTCTCTTTCTCTCTCTCTCTCTCTCTCTCTGGTGGATAGTCCTGAACTCCTCTTGCGACACAAATAGAAGTTTGTAAGCATGACGTGCTAACTAAATTCCTATTTGCACCGCAAATATAGGTTGGTCAATAGTTTTTAGGCCTATGTCAATTCCAATTTGGGAACTAAAAAACAATGAATGGATGCAATTTAAGTACCTTCTACAATTTCAAAATTTCAGGAAACATTTTGATTTTACAAAAGTTTTATTTTGCATAATTTATTTCTAAGGACGCGTTAAACTTTCTATTGGACAAATAAGCACAGTTTTATTGAACGCCATTGTTTATTAAATTGTAAATATTTACCAAATGTATTTGTTTAAGAAAAGTCGATTATAATAGTATACTTTAAAATGAATGTCGAATATAAATATTAGAAAGTTGTTATTTACATCAAAAATGCATTTCCTGCTATTATTTACATTATAAATTATTGTGAAGTAGATTAATTTATATTACATAAAGGCTTACGTAAATACTAAAAAGTCATATAATACACTTACTTATATGGAATATTAAAAGTTTTCAATTATTAAATTCTTATTTAACTTACTTGTATTACTAACTAAATAAGTAAATTAAACAAAAACTTTACAATTAAGTAGTCTACTAGTAATTCCATATTTAAAACTTAAAAATGCGGGTTCAAAGTGTTATTAAATATCAGGATAAAATTATTATGCAAGTCTTCACAAACAAGTCATAACAATTATCTTGAAGTTTTTTGATTAGAACCTTGAAATATTTATAATGACGCAGACACTTTTTGGAAATTTTCTGCGATCAGTATCTGACTGACCATTCAGTGTATTTGTACGTCATGTAATCAAACAGTAAAAAGAACTGTGTCTCCACATTGAATATATTAAAAAAATTAAAACATTTTAAAAAAAGTAAAGGAGCACGATTAAAACAATGTGTCTAAATAGACATAAGTAGACATAAATAAGTAAATACTTATCTCCGGATCTATTGGAGGGATTGGAATAAAAGATTTTTGTTACATAGGTATTAAGTCTGCAACACATAGGCTTTTAAATTTATTTTGGGAACTGAAACACCTGATGCAGAATCGCAACAGACCAACTATACTGTAAGAAATATAAACATGGTGTCATGCAAAAACATTTTCTGCTTACAGTATAAATTTTAAAACATGGAACATTTGATATGGAACTCCAAGAGTCCAGCTATGACAGTAATGACGTCTTATCTAACATTGTTCACTCTGATGGACCTTACATTTAGACATTACTGCAGACTTAAAAAACCGAAGATTAAATACCCCGATGTAGAACTTCAAGAGCCCAACTACACTATAACGTAAAACAGAAATTATGTCTAAGCAAAAGTTGTCCTGTTTGATGGGCAGTTTCTCACGACTTATAATAATCGGGATTTGGAACATCTGATGTCAAAATCAAACCTATCACACATTTCACTGTTTGATTATAAAAAAATATAATTATAAATTTAATTCAAAAACTTGAGTTGCTGGCGTCCAAAATTGCATGCGAACGAAGTCGCGGGCACCAGCTAGTTGTATAATAAACAACCATAGTCACGTGCCTCTAACATTTGCAGCACTTAAAACGTAAACATTCCTATCCACAGGAAAAATAACGCAAGACAATTTGCGATAGCAACTATATTAACGAAAATAATTTATGTTCTATGGTTACCATGTGAGGATTCACACTCAGAATTTCTCACAGTTTGAAAAGTCTCAAAATAACAGGGCTCTACTAACACAATATTGTCTGCATCGTCAGACCCGTTTTGGAGGGTGTAATTATTTGAATATAATAACGATTTATTGAAGCTCATACATGTGTTTTCCATTTTGTTATACCAATAGGAACAACAAAAGTTTGGGGTCAAGCGCAGTGGCAGATTTCTTGAAGATCATATTGAATTTGGTTGCGGATTATATATATTTTATTGTGTTTTATTTATGTTGTCAAAAGATAAACCTAATGACAATTTTGCCTGACCAGAAACTATTTAAAATCTCCTTCAAATTGGCTATAGCTTTAGGATTGCAGTATTTCAGTTACTATCTATTAATAAACATATTAATTAAAAAGTCAAAGGAAGAGTTGATGTATCCTCTACTTGTGTATTCTATTGCGTAACTTTAAAAAATCACTTTATAAACATTTTCAATATTGTCTAGGAACTCCGTACAAATAAGCTAAAGAGCAACAACGAAATATTGCACACCTTTCCGTTACCCTTTTGGTATGGAACCCTAAAAATAAATAATATTATAGTTTAATTAATGTTATTAACTAGATATAAATTGTTCTTTGAAACGTCACCTATGATCTTATAAATCACATTTCAGCGTAAACTATTATTAACATAGTAAAATAGTAATTAATGAAGACGGTGTAGGTATTATCCATTTTAATGGAGACAGAAAATAAATCTACAACCTAACTTATATAAACCTTACCTTTTTAATGTTGGACTCCAGCACATTTTGGCAAGATTTGGGTCAGCTTCCACTGGAGAAAGTACCATGTTCCCACAGAAGATTGTCGTCGAATAGTAGCGTGCGAATGCTATCGTTTCGTATTCGAGTCCATTCCTTTATTTCCGTTATCAATTCTTTCCTTATAAGGATAGGATCCTACCCCTATCGCATAAAAGCGGCCAACGCATTTGCAGACCCCAATTCTAAAAATGTTGTAAATAGAGAAAGAAATGGTGGTAAAACTTACCATCAGACAAACGGCTGTCTCGGTTGCTCTAATATGAGAAATCTAAATATCGTAGTGGTCCTTATTTATCGAAAATAAAATTGGATATTTCTTTAAGTTAAGTACGAGAAACTATGATGTTTGTATGCAAGATGTTTCATTTTTTTTTCATTGTCAAAATATGATAAAAAATTTCTTACGATGACGGTGATTAATGAAGTACTATAAAGTAAGGCCGCTACTTCTCTACATATAGAGGTTTTATATTTATGTCGCAGGCATAAGTATCGTCAGGGCCAAAATGTTGTTAATCGACTTTAATTCTCATATTTTTACGGCCTGGTTTTACTGAAAAAGTTAAGATTCCACTGTCTGTCTGTCTGTCTGTCACCAGGCTGTATTTCATGAACTGTGATAGTTGAATCCTCTATTTCTTCTCATTCGCACAAACAAATAATACAAACGACAAGTGCAGGGCATTTGCTATTTTTCTATACATGGACGTGTAGAACAGTACCTTAAACTTAAGATTTGTTACCAATAGGCCGCTATTCTGGATACATAAAAGTAATAAAAGTAGAAAAAGAATATGTATGTTTGTTGCGATTGCAAGGAATCTACCCTTAAATAATAATACAGCCTATTTGGCACATGAAATAACAGCAAACGTGAGTAAATGTTGAAATTAATGCGCTCATATAAATTGTTTTTTTCCAAACATGAGCTATATAATAAACAATTTAATGAAAGCCATACGCATAATATTCTAAAGTTTCCTCATTCTCATAAATGAAAGACCTTTATTCTCAAACGTTGACATGTGGGAATTACCTCATAGCGTAAAACTTCCATTGGCCATGTAATTGCTAGTATAATTAAATTAACAATGAGGTTTTTAGAAAAAAAAATATATAAAATTGCGATAAAATGTAATTCGCAATGTCAGTGAGGTTAATTAGAATATACGTTGCACTCAAACTACACTTTAAATAAAAACTCCCACCAATAATGAAAAATCGATATTTTACTAAAACGTTATAATAAATCATGTTCTAAAATCTTATGGCGTCATAATAATTCCTTACTCCTACTGATATTATAAATGCGAAAGTTTATAAGGATGTGTGTGTGTTTGTTGCTCTTTCACGCAAAAACTAATGAACCGATTGCAATAAAATTTGGTACGTAGACAGCTGGACAACTGGAATAACATAAGGCTTTTTATCCCGATATTTCTACGGGATATGGACTAACGCGGGTGAAACCGCGGCGCGCAGCTAGTATATTAAGTATTAAAGATTTTCTATCTATCGATATATTATACGTATAAACTATACTTATTTAATTAAGGTGCCTTTAAATACCACCTGGCTCTCGATAGTTAGTGGTTACGGCAGAGTAATTATAAATATAATGTCACCTTTTGCTTTAAGTGGGGAAATCTTGCATCAGATACCCACGGAGAAGTAGGCGTAAAGTATCAATTTTGTTCAAGTTCAGCTTAACAAAAACATTAAACGTTCTTTAAAACTATTTTTTTTAAAACAAAACATATCTCCACATTATAAACAGAGCGAACAACCCCTCGCTTATTCTTAGACCATTATAGACAAAATATACGTCGAAAGTATTTGTACTTTGTCTAACCTAAAAGGAGCATACCTTTTTAATATCAAGAGGAACAAATGACTAATCCATTGTTCTTTAAAGAGGCTCTGTAATTAATAGTATCCAATGCAAAATAAATACAAGTGGACACTATAATGGGCGTATTGGCCTTCGACGTAGTGTGCTTAATAAGATCTAGTCTTGCCACCGATGCTTAAAGGTCGTGTGAGCCTTTGTTTTTCCAGTCATTTATTCTATTAGGTATATTCTTAGACAAACGTTTTCTTCCATCACAGAGTCATACGTATGATAATTATTTTTAATTTATTTAAAAATAGTCAACATAGATTGCATCGGATGGAAAGTTTGGTATACAAGTGAGCAACTGAGCTTGAAGTCAATTGTCATTCGTCGTTCTATGTTTCATTCAGAATAGTAAATAAATTTCCAGATAGGGAATATTATCTGATGTGTATATCATCAGGGTAGTAACTACTTATTGAATTCTTCTCATGCATCACAAGGATAACTCTTCAACTAAAGTGGATATGACGTAATTAAAATATTCAGAAAAAACAGATGTGTATCAAACGGCTATAAGTTCAACAGAAGCGTGTATTCTATTTAATGATAATATGTTCTATCTGGTAGTGGGAGCTAATGTCATGCGGAAATTATCGTAGGTCAGGATTAACGCTCGGCTCAGTAAATAGTATAATTATTACATTTTTTGGAATTTTATGCTAAGCCCCTTCTTACTCCTGTTTTTAACTAATGTAAAATTTAGCTTTTTGCACTGGTTATTTGAATTGAGATAATTATATTAAGTACTGAATAGATTATCATAGAGATATTCCAATTGGGTGTTGGGTGTTGCCAACTAGGTTCAGATTTGTGGTCTCAGAAAATCATTACAATTATACCAGCAAAAGTTGGATAAATGATAGCTTAGGTGAAAAGAACGGGATAAGACATTTTCTTAATGTTGGATTAATAATAATATGAGTTCTTATAAAAATTAGGCGAGATATTGATTAAAATTCAATTCTCTTGCTGACTTGCTTTCTTACAACTTAAACAATAAAAACTCTCTTACGTTTAAAGTGTTGACTGTAAACATTCAATAAGAAAGGTTTCCACGAATGTTTCGGATGCATTTCTACCTGAGAATGATTTATATATCTATGACCCTTTTCTCATTTCGTCAAAAACATACCAAGCGGTATTGGCATTAGTCAAACACACCACTAAAGTAATCTAATAGGCATATATAATAACTTATATGACGCTCAAGTTTTCTTGCACTTATGAAATTAAATATTATGAAATTGTAGAAGTATTATGAAATCCCAAATTATAAGGTATTTAATGAGAAAATCGAAACGTTTTAACGTGACGCGCGATTTATACATGTACGTTTTTTTGCATATAAGATTGAGGTAAAATCCTGAAGTTAATTAGGGCATATATCTTTCTTGCAAAACCATTTTTTCCATTACTTTGTTTTTACAATTGTGCACTAGACCATGAATGCTCGAAATATATTTATTTTAAACATGTACAGTGTATAATAATAATATTGTTCTCCAATCGTCAAGGTAACGTCTCGCTGTACGACTTGAATGAGGTGGATTGACCTTTTTGATACATCGGTATAAAAAGTTAAAACTATCTGTCAGTTTTTTAGTAAATATGACGAAAACTCATATAATTTATAGTTTGACGTAAATAACAAAAAAAAGCTAGAAATAGGATAACGTTTTGAGAAATACCAAATTTGAAAATTTTAATGCCAAACGATTCATATTTTTAAATTTAAAATTGTGGATTGTAACGCTATAGTGACTCTTATGATTTCTTGTTTACAAATTTCGCAAGATACATTTTTTGCACAGTTATGCTGTTTATATTTTTTTTAGTTAATAAAACGTAATAAAAGATCATGGGCTTTTTAATGGAAATGAGTTTAACCGACCATTAATACATTGAAACAATCCTTACATTTCTGCTTTTTATAAGATTGTTTCAATGTTAAAATTTACAGACATAAATAAGAATGAATGAGTTACCTTTGGTTACATTATTCATAGCTAATATTAGTAGGTTCGTTTTAGTAACATTCATTTAAAGTAAAAAAAAATAATTTGATTTCTATTGCGCAGATGTCCATGATCCCAAATGTCATAAAGTATAAAAAACCCCCGGTTTTTTTATAATGGTAATTACCAAGCACGATTTAGAAACTAAAGTTTATTGTCATACTAGCTGCGACCCGCAGTTAATATGACAATAAACTTTAGTTAAAAGTTAAGTCCCGCGTAAGTCGGTATCCCGTTGGAACATCGGGATAAAAAGTGGCTATATGTTATTCCAGTTGTCCAGCTATCTACGTACCAAATTTCATCGCAATCGGTTCAGTAGTTTTTGCTTGAAAGAGTAACAAACACACACACATCCTTGCATTCGCATTTATAATATACGTAGGATAGGAGAGGATAGGATTACATTGTATCAGTTGACTGTTTGCTGTGAATATAAAATATCGAGCACAAATTGTGATCTGTGATTAAACCACACAAAGCACTATGTGGACAATTTCATAATCGATTTATTTATTGGTTTCTAACCGTATTCAATACAAGCATAAGATATCTTTTGTTTGCATATAAATTTTTGGACGCAATGTCAGTTATTCCATTACATTTCTTTCAAAAAACTAGGAACGCCTTTCACTGAGGACTTCGCAAATTTTTTATGCGTGGGTGGTGCGGATCACTTAGCCTTAGGCGCCCAGATTTAACAGAACAAACAAAACTGCTTAAGAACTTCATCAAAATGATTTCATCCTGAAATTACATTCAAATGATATAATCGTCAATACTTGCTGATATGAAATGTTTCACCGTTTTAAAAAGTAGCTCATATCACCGTTACGTTAATTATATATATAGTTTAATAGATGTTATTATACATATAAACCTTCCTTTTAAATCACCCTATCAATTAAAAGAAACCCCATCAAAATTCGTTGCGTAGTTTTAAAGATTTAAGCATACATAGGAACATATGGACAGAGAAAGCGAATCTGTTTTTCACTATGTAGTGATAGTAAAGGTTAGTAAAGGAACGAACTACTAAGGATAACAAATCACAATCAATACAATCCAGCTTAGAGCGAATACGATTTATTTGGTATTAGCTAATCGAAAGCATAACTCCCTAACCTATTGCGCAATTATTTTAATATAAAACGCAAAGGTGATTTACTGACTGATCTATAAACGAACGTCCTAGACTACTGGGATGATCGGGTTGAAATTTTGTCTGTTGATAGGCGCTATGATGTCTAAGTGTCAGTTCGCTAAGTATTTTAATAAATTCTACCGCAAGGAGGTTAAATTCGTGGAAATTTATTTTAACTAAGCAGGTGAAGCTGCGAACAAGAGATAGTAATAATAAAATGTTACTGCACTTATGTTACTCATTGCCGAAAATTGTCATCCACAAAAACTGAGCAAGATTCGTCAGCTTTTAATTCCTTTTTAGTTTGCTTACGGTTGAAAGTCTTATGGTGAACCCTAATCACGTCTAACTGAAGATTTATATCCTATAACTATTGACCTCATAGCGAGTTATTCAAATATTCAATATTGACTCATAGTAAGAAACAAGTTCTAAGGTCACAGGGTAGCAGGCTAGGCCCTAAGTAATTGAAATTGCATGTCCTAGTACCAATTTGCATTTCTTGATTTTTTATCACAGTAATTGCAATATTGTAACGCGATTTAATAGTGTTAATGATTATAATTATGTATTTGCTCGTAAACATGGTACAAGAATGTTACATTTGTTTTACTAACAGTGTTGAAGCATATTTAGCCGTTATTAAAATCACTAACAAAGAATAAGAATGTCACATAGCTCTGGTTTGTCAATTTAATTCATCATCATCATCAGCCCACATAATTAATATCAATATAATTAATGTTACTTAAATCATCTAAATCTAGTCTAATAACATTATCAACGTTCATTACATTTTTTTTAATATAATAAGTATTTAGAGAGGACTGCTACATATGGCTCTTATGAATTTTCTCTATGCAATTAACGATCTAATACCTCAATAAATAAGTCCATAAAGCAGCACAGATTATATAAAGGCGTGTTAAAATTCGACAGAGAATTTATTATTTGTGACGCTATTTATTATCCTCAGAGCGTTGAAAAATTTACAAGATTTTCACATACTATTCGAATATATGTTTCCCAACCTAAAGGTTGATTGATAATTTGCCCAAGAAATTTAAGTCATCTGTTGCTACTAATTTCGGGATGTCGTGATGTTTTATTAAATTGTTCGTACATAGATTTGTTTAAATTAATTTTTAAATTGTAAAATGTCAACCAATCGATGATTTTGTCAATGTTCCAACACTAATATGTACGTATAACGTTATACCTGTTGGTCATGTGCAAGCATAAAACTCTCACACCAC
Organism: Zerene cesonia; assembly: GCF_012273895.1. Taxonomy (NCBI): domain Eukaryota; kingdom Metazoa; phylum Arthropoda; class Insecta; order Lepidoptera; family Pieridae; genus Zerene; species Zerene cesonia. The sequence continues at coordinate 3,967,569 of NC_052115.1, read as the reverse complement.
GATAATTTTGTTCGTTAAATACATTTCATCTAGTAATTCATAATCATAACAATATAATTACTGATTTTAAAAAAAGAACAGATCGAACATGCATCAAAATCAAAACTTTTTTGGGAAATTATTCTAATAGGTGGTATCACTACAATGACTCTTGACTTAGCGCACATGTAGTTGATATACATGTGTGCGTAATTCACGCATACAAGCAGTTCAAACCTGGGCTGCTATTTTTATTGCAATTGTAGCGCAACACTCTATCTAAAGGAGTAAATAATCGAAGGTTATTGTATAACCACCCTAATTTTCTTTAAATGGTCCAGACTATTACTTGGATAATTATTATGATCGAAATTATTTTATTATAGAACTAGCTGGTGCCCGCGTCTTCGTTCGTGTGATCTTTGAACGTGATCAAACTGGAGGTTTTCAATTATTTTTTATTTTATTCACATAGCACCTTACAGCGATTAATAAAATAATCAATCTAATTACATATGAGAAACGACAATTATAAGGCACACCAATTACTAAAAAATTGTGTGACAAAAACTATGCGAAAAGTACAACTACAACTTCCCTTATATACAATAAAGAGTTCTGGGTAAACTTCAATACAATTTACATTATAAATTAGATTTAAAGAAGTAGATCCGGAGATCAGCGTGTACAAACAAACGGACAACCAGACACAATTTTTTTATGCCATGAGCGGACAACTGAGCTGGTGGTTCGCCTGATGGTAAACGATCACCACCGCCCATGAACATCGGCGAAGTCGCTGCTCACTTTTAAGAGGAAAGGGATAAGGAAAGGATTGACGACTGTAAAGAAAGAACGGCCTGGGAAGCGTGAGGAAAAGGAAACTGGCCTCCGGCTCCCCCATTCATTGTACAATGTTTTGTACAGGTTTCTGTGAGGGTGTCGTACTTCCCTCGGTACGAGATAGCCCAATTCACATACACCACATTATTGTATTTGAGCTCTTTTACTGTTTTTAAACCCACTTCAATTATATAGTTTTATATATATTCAATGTTGAGACACAATTTTTTTAATATTTTATTATATGTATACAGATATAGAATTGAGGATAAATTAGTGCACAATACCTAAAATAGAAATAACCATACGGTGAAACGTTTCCATGTATTCTCCAGCTACATAATTACAATACGAGAGAAACACAAAAATAGATGTCTTCTAAATTCATAACATCTTTGATGCGTAAAAATTCATTAAATAATAAATACAAACTCAAAAAATGTATATATATTATTGATTATAAGCAAATAGTTTTGTATGCATCTAACGTCTTTTTTTTTCTAAAGTTACGAAACCCGTGAGAATATTCTTTATGAATGTCGTCGATTTTTCTTCCGATCATGTTTGCTATTGTCTAATATTTTATGAATAAATTATCGCGCCTTGGATTGTAATATCAACAACGCAATGCACTTTAATTGCAAACATGAACACTAGTATAAATGCATAAATATCCTAGGTGGTCATGAAATCCTCACAGTTGTGTCTGGACAGGCATCACTTTACTATATCTAACGGTAAGCATAATGCACTTTGGCTTAACAACTCTTAGATTAAATAATTTAAAAAAAAAAAATCAATCTACTGTTCCATCATCATTAATATAAATTTCGCCTTGTTGTCTAATAAAATATTGTGAACAAATTAATGCCGTCATTCTCTAATTTTTGTTTGTTTTAAATTTAGCTATATCATAATTTCTTTGTGTTTATTATTATTTTGTGCATTAAGTGTGAGCAAGTTGTTACATCTCATTATATATAGCATTTAAGTATATCTTAATCAAAAATCATTATATATAATTGTTCTTGGGATGTAAATATTATTGTGAAATAATTAGAGATGTCTTTATAAATTTTACATAATTATTATTTTGTAATAAATTTGTGAAATTTTTCGTGACCGCACCTTTTGATCGCTATCTTATAAATCGTAGGATCCGTTTAAACCTGGTCTGCTTCACCAGACTTATGATGCTTGCCATGCTTCTATTTATTTGCTAGGCTTAAGAAATTCAATTATATAAAAATTTAAACTCAATCGAAACAATGTTTTAGTTTGTTTTTATTCAATGAGTTTTTTCTACAAGCACATTTGATTTGTTATAACATATATTGATATTAACCATTTGCCACTGCTCTTGAAAGTAGTCTCTACAGAGAAAAGCCGTTAACAAACTCTTGATACTCTTTCAAAATCGTGTCAATTACACATATTTTGATTTTCACAATGTATCATATAATTACGTCAAAGAACCGTCCTGTGATTCATTATATGTGAAAACATTCCAATTTAATCTTCCACATATTTAATGCTTTAGCAGGCTTTACACTACTTTAATATTATTAGGAGTTCAATTGTAAAAGCATGCATCCACGTTTTTTTTTATTTATAAAGCAGAAAAACATGCATTTAAATTTAATTTGTGTTTCTTATATCATAACAACGTCTATCACCGACTTTTGTGTATGATTCGGTGTTATTGTGAACAGGAGAAATGTTATTGAATATAAACCGAGTCCCGTTCACGTAAATGATATATAGAACGTAAGGCTCTTTTTGTAATACATATATGAATTCAATACTGCCTACTCCATAATAGAATACCATAGGTCATGAATATTATAACGTGTTACTAATTATTTAATTTTCTTTTGCGTCTCGCACACCTTCCTCCAAATTAAACAGAAAAGTCAAATTTAAGGCAAATTGGTAGAATTTTCAATAACGAAAAATTATAGGTATTGTCATCGTGCAAACATCTTTGCAACTAGTATGGTTGCCTTTGGATTTAACAGGTTCTCTTTGGGATTTAACGGATTATTTTGACACTAGTAGTGGCGGAAGTTCAGGCATAAGCTAGGTACAATCTGATACAATTACGAACAGTTTGCATTTTGTTCACATTTCAGTTATATCATTTCTGTTAGTCATTAGAAGCGTTTAGTATATATTTAATAGCAATAATATGAAAAGAAAAACATGTTTCTGTCAGTCTCCCGTGACCACGCTCGCTGTAAAGTGTTCGAAACGTCGAGTTAATAATATAATGAATAAATCGCGTTTAAAATCCGTTAAAAAGTTTTTAATTTCTAAATGTATAATACTCGCGTAAAATCAAACACAAGATAATACTGTGTTTTTGTAAGTTATAGGAAGCATAGTATACCAAGATACAGGGAAGATATTATAAAAACGTAAAAAACCTTATGATGTTTGCAAAAACAAGTTAGGTAGCTATTTCAATATATTGTTAAGCCTGAAAGGTAACTAATGATAATTATTTCAACAACAAACAATAGATAATAGAAGTAATTAAATCATTGTTTTATATAAGCTGGAATCTAGCTATTGTTATAATATTTCTATTATATCATAAAATTAAATCTGAATCATAAATGGAAGTATTTCATGTTTTTTCTAATCTTAATTCTCTTACTACTTCTTACTTTTCGGTTATCCGTCACCGATATAATAATATATTTAATGTTTAAATCAATCATATTAACATCGACTGTGATTCGTTTCTTGCAGGTTTACAATGAAGCTGACAGCACTACTCGTGTTATGTATAGCCGCCGTGGTGTGGTCCAAATCTACATACACCGATAAATATGATAACATAAACGTGGACGAGGTGCTAGAATCTGAACGGCTCTTAAAAGGCTATGTGGAGTGCCTCATGGACAGAAGCCGGTGTCCACCCGACGCAAAAACATTAAAAGAAACATTGCCTGACGCTTTGGAGAACGAATGTAACAAATGCACGGCGAAACAAAAAACCAATGCGGACAAAGTTATCAAACATTTAGTTAATAAGCGACCGGAATTATGGAAGGAGTTAGCCACTAAATATGACCCTGATAACATCTACCAAGAAAGATACAAGGACAAAATTGATGCTGCAAAGAAGAGTTGAGTAGTTAAAGTTTTGTGTTCACGTAAAATTTGACAAAATTCTTCTATACGTAATAATTATTATGGTGTGATTTTAATTTGTTGTAATAAAAATATTTCATTTGTTACGAAGTATTTCATTACTCTCACGTACTAAACATTAAATATATCTATTAGAATAGCTTGAAGGTTCAATCGGATTTAAATCTATCGGTATTGAAGGGGGAATGAAAATTCCATATTATTTGAATATATTTTAAATCTTTCATCATACCCACTTTACTCAATTGGTGGATAAATCGATGACACGCATTTATCAACACTAACTTGTATAACATATCGATACTTGGATCGTCGGTTATGGTTTAAACCAGAGAATTCTTACAATTCCTAAAAAAAACCTGTTGAAACTTTAATCTAAGCAAATTTATAATTAGCTTTAACACTACCATGTCGTCAGATTGAGCATATAAAAATAAAAGCCTTACATAATTAGTCATTGGATTCAATAAATTTATTAAAAGTATCTCTATATTTTTTATCCTTATCATATTTATGCACTAATTGTTCCCAGACGTCAGGGTGATTGTCAATTATGGCTCTTATCACTGTTCTTATTAATTGCTTCTGTTTTGGTGAACATTTTCCACAAGATGTCTCCAAAGATTCAGGTATAGCTTCTGAAATTATAAAAATAAAGTTTTGAAACAAGTGCACATTTTGTTTGTCAGATAACACGGGTCAACATGAAATTTGACTTTGATTGCAAAGCATTAAATTTCGGTAGTTTAGGTTGTAATAAGACGGAAAAAAAATATATGGCATGTAAAACTTTGCTTTTGTGCTTAGAAGACTGATTGAACGAAATTTTTAAAAATCTCGCATTTTAATTTTTGATTGAAAATAAAACTATTAAAATAAAAATGGTTATTATTTTTATTAAGTTTTACTATCAAATTAGCTTACAGAAAAGTGGAAAATAACTTAAAAGTGCACACTTTTACTTTTTCTTTTATGTTCATAGCTACTTTCTCTCAATAAACCCCAAATATAGTCGCCCATCATGTTTTCATTGTATTGGCCTTGATAGCGTTGTTCAAAATTCAAAACACCTTTTACAATAACTACAAGCAACATGTGGAGCCCATGGCTTATCTTGATTCCGTACAGGACAGTCAAAATATGCTTCATAGGCTTCACAGAGAACGTGAGATGTCTTTAGTTCATATTTCACGTCTCGAACTTTAATAAATTGACCACATATAAAACAAAATGCATCAGCTTCGTATTTGCACTTGCGTGACGAAATTTTAAGTTATTCTGGGCTTGTAAATAACACCTGATGGTTGTTTATCACTCGGGTGCCATCTAGCGGCACAGTGTAAACGTTAATACCCCATTCTCACCAAGCGGTCTTTTTAAAAATATTAAAATCAATTAAAATTTATGAAAAAATTGAAAAATGAGTATTATTATTATAACTATCACAAAAGCAAACTTCATACCGAAAAAAGGTATTTTCTTTTCGTTTTTGTACATAACTAACTGGAAAATAATAGTATAAACTTTAGGACAAAGAACGAAATTTTTTTTGTAGAGTCGTGTAATTAAATAATTATTTAGATATAGCGTAAAGACTGAACCATTGCTACGAGCCAACTCATAAATATTATATCTTGTATAAAAATCACTAGCTAATGTAGGCTATCCCTGCATATAATGCAAAAGCCGTTTTCATTCTACAACCTATTCTAGACATCCAATATTTTCAATTTTTATATAATGAAAGGGTTTATTTCATTTTTATAATTATCATAAAAAAATTAATGAATGCTGCCAAGCTGAAATTAATATAACTTACTTTTAAAATCTTTCGCCTCCGGTGTACAAGGCCCCTGATCAAGAAAACACTTCGTGTAGCCTATCAATATCCGATTATTTTCTAGCAGAGGTTGAATATCAAAATCATCATATCTAGGACTATAGAAGTCTGCTAGAATCAATGTTGAAGATAGAAGTAGGATGAAACAACTTTCAGCCATTGCTGCAAATGATTTATAAAACAGTTATTCTTTTTTCAAACCTTCATATATTATATGAATGTTTAATTTTTATTATCTACTAAGTATGAACGCGATTTCATTCGTGAAGGAGTCTTGAAAATTTATTTTATGCCCCTTCGTCGTTAGGCTTTCTCGATAAATATTATGTATAGTTTCGTTCATCCACGTTCCTTTAAGTGAGGCTTTCTACAATTAAAGTGTTTTTATTTTCTTTAAAACGATGAAATAAGCGATTAACTAAAGAAAAAATCTCTGCATTCTTATATGAGTAGAGAAATATATCAAATTTTATGACTTTAAGTACATCATATAAACTGATTAAATTACAAAGAGGTTAAGATACTATGTATGAATGTGACGAAGTAATCTTCGGAAGGAACTTACTGATCGGATCTTGAAATATCTTTTACTAACAGATCGTGGCTATTCGGGTGTAGGGCAAATTCTATTTTGGGTCAAATTCGACGAAGGCGGAACATAATATTATATAAACCTGTAAAACCGTTTTAAGAATAACTGAAACTATATCGTCATTGAAATATTTTGTGCGTTTTATTATGAATTTACTAAAGCAGTACAAAAACCTGCATGGTTACGAATATTTATACCTTACCTTATTAGTACCTTTGAACCTTTGTATGACATTTTAACCTTCACAAACTTTATTATAACTAGCTGCTATTATTATCCTACTCTTAGAAGGAGCCATCTAAGTTAAAATCATAACAAACGGTTAAACTATTCTGTGATTATGTATGGTGTAGCTAGAACAACTTTCTTTTATTTAATAATACTCCTTTTCATATTGAGACCATTTAGACGAAAGTGATACGATGAATATTCCTGTTCTACTTGCTTGTCTTAAATTAGAATATGAAAAATATATTTACCTATTTGATTAAGCCAAGACAAAGAAATAACTACAATATGTGGTTTGTCTCATTCGTATTTATAAACTGTATGTCACTATTATTAGATGAAAACAGTAATCTGGTAACAATTATTTTGCTAAGAACTGCGTACGATAGGAAATGTGCTCAATTGAAGACGCTTAGCCTATAATTTTACTAATATTTGAGTAAATTTACAAATAAAGTTCTTTTACATCAAAAGAATAATTAACAAGCTATATGCTGGATGTATAAAATGCAATTACACATGGAAAAGATATACGAGCTAGCCTTCTCAATAATACTTTATTATTTACGTAGTGACAGCATATAAATAATTCATTAGTACAGTAACTTCCTTCAATTACTCCCATAAAAGCTTAGCAAATACCATGATATGCTTCTGTTTATTCATTACTAGCTGCGCCCCGCGGTTTTACCCGCGTAAGTCCGTATCCCGTAGGAATATCGAGATAAAAAGTTGCCTGTATGTTATTGCAGTGGTCTAGCTGTCTACGTACCAAATTTCATTGCAATCGGTTCAGTAGTCTTGTGTGAAAGAGCAACAAACTTTCGCATTTATAATATTATATTATATATTATAGTAGGAAGGATTCATCAATATTTTATTTGTCATTTTTCTATTATTTTAATCCAGCCAAACACACTTTTAACAGTAGTTCAGTGGTATTGCCCCAGTAGAGCAAACTTTCGTATGATATGGGAGCAAGCCGAAAATTTGGAAAATCATTTCTTTCGGGCTGAAATACTTGTACAATGTTTAAAATCAGTGTATCGTTAAGCATTCAGTGTCTAGACTCCTAACTATTCTTAGTCTAATAGAATCACTTTGTGGCGGCCTGAACGTAGGACGAACAAACAAGCCCGCGTTCGTATTTATAATAAATAATGAAAGGAATATTGGAATGCATTCAGATATTATTATAAATACTATTATTTCTTAAGCACAATTCACGTGATTCATAATCTTAATCAAAAGATTAGAAGACCAAAAGGTCTGGAATTCAGCGGGCACAACAGAGATACTTTTCAGATCGATCTGAAAAATTCATTATATGATAAAAATAGTTTAGGTTTGGGGAACAATTAAATGGTATGCTTCTGAATTCAAAGAGACATTCTGACTGTGTGCGGTCATCCTTAACAAATCAAAAACTTTTTACCTAAATTCAGATCGGTATTATTTTATCTGTAGCGCGGACGACGGAGTATGAAATTTTTTTTAACCCACACAAGTTATACAGGGATAATTTAATCAATAATATTTTGTAATAATGATTTGTTATTTACAATTATTTATATGAAACCTTTTATATTAATTCCTAATTCATATTAAGAACTTTTTTAAAATGTGCAATTTTACAAATGACATATTAAATAAATAAAAAATCAGTGTCTAATTATAATCTTTACATATCTGTTATACGTATTTATTTTTATATGAAGTATAAGTTTTATACACAAATAGTCATGCCGGTCGACTGCCAAAGATCTACTTCCGGGGGCAAGGGTAATTTAGGTATGTTTATAGAGAGAGATCCAAGGATTTGTGCTGCTGGATTACCTTCTGCTCAGCCCGACGATAAAGTAGCTGATTCCCTACAACACTATTTATTAAAAGATGAAGTAGATTCTCTTATGAGCGATGCTATTATGCCACCTAAAGCACCTAAGCCGTTACCACCACTACGTAAGCCTATTCCTTTAGATATGCGTTTTGCAGGCCCTTTTGGTAACGTAGCACAGATTATCAATCCACCCATAAAATCTAAATTTCGAACGCTTGTTGATGATTTCAAAGATACATCATTTGCTTCTTATTGGAAAAAGCCACTTGGACAAACCCACGATTCCGTTCCTATGTTACCAGAAGGCATGGATATTTTTGGAACTACATTTGGCAAAAAAACCGCATTTCACGGAAGATTATATGATGTTGTTATGCCAAAAGATCCACTTCCTGATAAAACCCCGCCCTCTTATAAACCGGGTGTACAACTAAAGCGTACATACTGTAAGCCACCATACAAGGAAGATCTAACATACGGTCATAGAACCTTTGTGGACAAACGCGGTACGTACGCTAGATGTTGCCTAACGGATGACAGGATAGTTGTTGGCAATGGAGGACGAACAATAGTCAATACTATACAATCTAATTTTCAAGAAGAAAATCAACCTCGGATCGGAACTGTATTGGCGCCAAATAATAATATTGATTATGTACCTAAGGGCTATGCATTTGGTAAATTAAAACCTCCTGATAATTTGCCTGAATGTTTGGCCAGTTGCGAATTAAATCCAGAACGTTATTTTTTCAAAAAATGTTTAGGTCACCTAAATTCATTGAGAAAATGTTTATCTTCACGATTTCTTCCTTCTTTTTTCAGAGGATTCTATTTGAATATCAAATACTACGACAAAGAAAAAACTGGTTGGTTGCCAAAAAACACAGTATATAGCTTGTGTGCATCAAGGCTTATACGTTTCGATTCATCACTAATTGAACCATTACTCTCCATGTGGAATGCTTTTGATGGGTCAAACATTGAATACAAAACTTTTGTACATGTAATAAATTATCGAGAACCATCACCAGAAATTCCGAAAATATCCGATGTATCAGATGACTGTCTTGATTATAACACGACTTATACAGATATGGTAAAACCTGGCCAAGTAGAAAACAAAAGTAGAATGGCTGGTTTACCGTCTGGAAGATATTTTGATTTAGATTATCCGATAACACCCGAAGGTTGTTGTAAAGCTGCTAGAACTTGTCTTCCGCATGAATCTGATATGAAATCTTGTTTATGCCCTAGTGTTCTGACATTGTTTCATGTTAATCACAGGGATTTATATTGTAAAAGAGACTCTAAAACGATTAAAAGAGTTTTCGAAGCAACGGGCGAAACATTTACGGATGAAAGATTTAACGAAATTTGGGAAGAAGCTAAAAAGTACCACTCGGAGGGTTGGGTTTGTTACGAAACATTTAATCGTGCTTTGAAAAAACATACTGAAAAGGATGATTCTGTAAAGGATGTAATTTAATATAAATAAAAACACAACTAGATATGAAAATAAAAATTTGTAATTTTTGTTATAAAAGAGATTATTTATACAATAAATTTTGATAGCTTGTTAATTTGTTATTGTTATTTTTGTTTGTTTTTAGTCTTTAAGAAATTCTTCAAATGATTTCTGGTATTTTCCTTGTGGGTCATAGAACGAGACCAAATCTGACCAAATGTCTGGATGTTTAGCTTTAATCTCCTTTACTAACGTTTTACCCATTTCCTTTTGCTTGTCACTACATTTTTCACATTTCGTTTCTAAAACCTCTGGAATCTTATCTGAAAAAGGATAAAATATACACATTAATTAATTATATGTAGTTAAGCTTTGGCTTTTTTTATGTTACAGTCGGCAATGGAGCTGTGGGACCCCTGATGGTAAGCGCTACCACCGCCCATGAACATTTGGAGAGGCATAAGGTCCTTTGCAGACCTTACGCCTCTACAAACGGATTGCCGACTTTTTGGGAAAGGTAAGGAAAAGGATATGGCTCTAATATCCTACATTATTATACACAAGAAGAAATTTGATTGTCTATACTTCGTGATTTAAATGGATAGTTTTACGCATTTAAATGAAGGTTTAGTTTTTTATTACATAAAGTTTTATTTTATAAGAAAAATTCAAAAATCACTTATTTGAATTTTGTCAAACGACAAGAAACATGATGTTTAAATTTTGTAATATACGATGACCAAAAAGAATAAACGTCACAATCACATAAGTTACGTATTAACTTAGTTCTTAATCTGTGATCGCAATAATGACATTTTAAAAAAC
>NC_052115.1:3927011-3955798 GCF_012273895.1 Zerene cesonia | reverse complement strand
ATAAACGTCACAATCACATAAGTTACGTATTAACTTAGTTCTTAATCTGTGATCGCAATAATGACATTTTAAAAAACGTTGTGAATTGACAAAATATACAAAAATATTTTATAGAAATCAATCCATATTTTAAAATGCTGCGGTACTCAAAAGCAGGTACAACAGGAGGAAAAGGCAACACAGGTATGTTTATAGAGCGTGATTCGAATATTTGCGCTGCTGGGTTGCCTTGTCTAGATCGGAATTCTGTGAAAAATATTCTTCCTTGTTATTCGCTTCAAGACCAAGTTGATGCTTTATTGAGCGACACAATTTACCCTGATTCTACTTTTACTCCAACGCGATTTACAAAATTTAAAGAGAAACGTGATATGAGAAATGCCGGATTTTTTACCGAAGGGGCTGAACTCATTAACCCACCAATGAAAACTAAATTCCAAACGTTAGTTAGTGATTTCAAAAATACAATTTATAGCTCATATTGGAAAAAAGAAGTCGGAAAAATACCAGACCCAACAAATAATTTGCCAGAGGGTCTGAATATATATACGACAACTATGGGAAAAAAGTACCCTATTTCTTCAAATGCTTATGATGTAGCTTTTCCAAAGAATCCTGTAATTGGACAAACCCCTATAACGAAAGAATGTGGTTATCGTACTACTCGAAACTATTGTTCATTTAATCCTAATAAAACTTTTGGTCAGCCAACTAACGTAGACCCTTCAAGTAGACAAGTACAATGTTGTTTAACTGATGATCGTATTAGTCTAGGCTTGAATTTGAAGCATCCAATTGGTTCAAAGCATGCAAATTTCTTAGAAAACAATAATTCAAGGCTTGGAATGTCACTTTCACCTAATAACAACATCAACTGCGTGCCTAAGGGTTTTGCTTTTGGTAAAGTTGACGTCTTAGATGGCATCGGGGTACCCGAATGTCTAACGACATGTGAAGTAAATCCTGAGAAAAATTTAATTTTAAAATGCTTAGAGCATTTGAACACGTTACGAAAATGTATGTCAAAACGCTTTGAAGGAAATTTCTTTCCAAAATTTATTTTACAATTAAGATATTTAGATAATCCTAAAACCGGATGGTTGCAAAAAAATATTCTATATAACGAATGCAAATTAAAATATATACGTTTCAATCCAGATCTTATAGAGCCCCTTTTATTGATTTGGAACATAATGAATGAATCTCAAATAGAGTATAAATCCTTCATTGGTTTACTGAATTACAGAGAACCAACTCCAGACTTACCGAAAATAACAGGTATTCCTGAAGAATGTCTCGATTTTCGCACGACATATGGAGAAATGATAAAAGATGTTATACAACCAAATACTAGTTTAATGGCGGGAGTTCCATCAGGAAAATATTTTGACAAAGATTTTCCAGTAACTCCTGAAGGATGCTGCAAAGCAGATCGATCCTATTTTCCTGAAGAGTCAGACGCCAAATCGTGTTTAAACCCAAGTATCTTCACAACAATGGGAATAAGTCATCGTGATATGTATTCTAAGCGTCACCCCAAAATAGTAAGGGAAGTGTTCGAAAAAGCTGGTGAAATATTTACCGATGATTCGTTTCATGCTATTTGGAACAAGGCTAAAGAATATCATTCTTCAGGTTGGGTTAGCTATGAAACTTTTCGTCGGGCACTCAGAGAATACACGAATAAAAATGAAAAAAAGGAAAAATGTTAAGATTTCACTTAATAGTCTATAATGAAGTGCAAACGTGATTTTTAAGTAACATAATCTTAATGTGAAATATTATGTTTGTGTACATTTATTATTTATGAAGTTGGATAGATTGTTTAAGTTTATAAACTTAATATTAATATCGTATATTTTAATGGTAATTTATTATTTTGATTTAGAATATTATATGAAATAATAGAATAGCTTTTAAATTTGTTTTTATTACTTACCCTTTAGTTTTTTAACTTCAGGAGTGCATGGTCCTTTATTAACTAAACACTTTCCATACGATGCCAATAATCGATCATTACTCAACACTTCGGAGAGATTAATGTCAGAGTCGATTGATCCATATTTATCTTGAGCATTTGCATACATAAACAAACAAAGAATTGCAATAACCTTCAACATCTTAGATTAATGGTATCGTTTCTCACGAAATCTAGAATTCTAATGGGCGCTATACATCATTACGTGTTTTATATATGCTAGGGAGGAAGCTTTTTTATATTCAAGTAAATTCTTGGTAATATGTTGTATCTATTATACATAACAGTCCAGTATAATCGTCCTTATTAATCATTTATTCAATGTGGTTTACGCAAATATGTAAATTGTTGATTAACCGCAATGATCTCGATCCGATCTTGTTAAACAATGTAGGATGGAAAAACACAGTTTAGCTTACAAGTATTTATTTATAACTTAAAGATATTACAGGTTCTTATGCGAGGCTGAATGCCTTTTAATTATGCTCTGTTTCAAGAATTGTTTATTGCAATTTATGAATACTTTAATATTGATTGTTTATTAACAATACATCAAAACAGAGCAAATAATATAATTCGTTTTTAACTTATTAATTGCCAGTCACTAAAAAATTATAAAGTGCTTCTCTATTGACTGCGGTGGGGTCGTATTTGTCTAGAAGTTCTACGAATCTGAGTTCACTTTTCGATCGTATGCCCAAAAGCATTTTTCTCACGACTGACTTTTGTTTTGGAGAACATCTTCCACAAGCTGTTTGCAGAGTTTCTGGCAGGACACCTGAAAAGGGAAACAAAATATTTTTTATTAAATATTTATTCTTTCGACTCTTAAAATTATTTAAATTTATTTTTAAGCATTAAAATTAATGACGATTTGTTGATTGAATTCCAGGGTCAAAATGATCTTAATTACAAATCATAAAAAGTACCTATTATTTTACATATTGAACTTTTTTCCTCTCTTATATAAAAAGAACAACCAGTCCTAAGTGAAAATAAAGTGATCGATATGTTGAATTCATGTAAAATTGTTCTGCAACACACTTTATTGTAAACATTTTATAAATTGCACATAATAATAATTGAATCAAAAATACAGTAAGTCGATTTACTAAATAACTGAATGTTCTTATTATTATGTTTACTCACATGCTTAGGCAAAAATATTCTTGTTAACATGACAGCAAGATTTAAGAACCTTATATAATTATTTCGTAAATTCAAAAAGGTATCATTATTATACAGAATGACTGAACCAGTTTTAGTAGTTAATATGACTTTCAATCGACGATAGAGGAGTTTATAAGGCAAAACCTACAATTGATCACGATTGATCTTATGTAACGTCGGCATTATACAAGAACAAAGAGGTTTCTCAAAGGTTTCTCAAAGATACTCACGCTTAAAATTCTTGCCGTCCTTAGTGCACGGTCCCTTTTCCATGACACACTTGTAATATGCGAGAAGGATCCTCTCGTTTTGAATAATGGAGTCAGCATTGAAATTATCATAGCGGTTGTAAAGTTGTTGTTGTTGAGAATAGCAGGATGCCACCACCGTCAGCACGCACAGGACTAACAGCCAAGTTCTCATGATGACCTGAAAGATATGTTGCATCAATTTTGAACTATATTTATTGTCTGATTTAGATACATATTGCAGAATTTTACTTAGAAACTTATTTCCTAAGATTTGTAGATAAACATTCCAATTATTCGAGAAAATTCCATCTTTCGTGTTCTTTTCGTTTTTGTAGCGTTTACATTATTTCGAATGTAATTTACTACAGAATTTCGCGCAATCTTTGATAAGTCTTATAAGACAAATGATTGCACGATAGAATGTTATACCTATCTCCCAAGGTGTCAACTTTAATTGTTATAGAAGTATTAATTAATAATATAACGTAAAGCTTTCATATTGAAACAAACCATATAGATGAATAAATGCCCAAATATTTTTGATACATATTATCTAATTCTGCAATGCCCTATGTCTGTGGGGCTTTTATCATTTATTTATTTATTTATTTTATTTAACACTAAAGTAAAAATTTGTATTAAAATACAATAACATATAGTACAACAATTTCAGACAACTTGCAAGCAATACTATTTTAGTATACTAATTCAGTAAGAAAGAGTTTGATGAATGAAGAATATTAATATCTTATCTTTTTTGGCGATCCGCTAATTAAGTACCTATATCTTTAGTAATTATTTATAATTTGTGCTACATAAAATACATAATCGTTCCGTGATAAATTGTTTAAATTTAATGCTCTAACGATTGGTTATTTTAAAATTACATAATGATATATTTTTTTTTATTCTTTCAAAATTTCTCATTTATAAAGCATTTCAATGCTATAAAACTAAAAATTAAATACGTAAAGATAGTTTTTGTCTTGTTATTTATTAAGTTGATATTTGAATTGATATTTATATAAGATAATGTAGCACACAAGATTTATTAACACACTAGATGTATTAATATTTAGTATATATACTTTACATGTCTAAGTAGTACTAAAAAGCGTTAATTATGATAATAATATGTCACTGTAACCTTTTTTATTCTAATCTACTATATGGTCATTCTTATGAAAACGCTAGATTAATAATATATTTATTGAAATAGTTATATATCTATTATCTACTGTATAGATTTTCAATATATTAATCTACATTAAAGACAACAAAATTTTTCCATGGGTAAGATGGTTTTCTAAACAAAGTATCGTAATAATTGTGCGTTTTATATTTACAAACTGCAAAGTTTATAATAATCCAATAAATCAAACCTGTTTGTTGTAAAAACAATTGGAATATATAATAAATACTTGCAATACAAAACACAAAGCTATTGAATTCGTTAACAATGAACATAAATCACACCATTATTCAATGTATTACGGAAAAAACACTACAAGTATTGCTCAAAACACGCCTAAAGAACTATAGTCATTCGCACTGAATATATTGGACTTAGCGGTAACATTGTAAGTGGTCCGTGACTTTCTAAGCAATATAATTACTCACCGAAGAAAGTGTGAAAGTGGAGTCCTCAAGGTTCGGCGTTCCAAATGGTTATGGTTGAATCTCGGCATTAACAGTGGGGTGCAAGCATTTTACATTTCTCTAAACCAGTCCTCCAAGAGGTCGATGTAACGGGCCGCATACAAAACATGACATGCCCGGAATCAAAGAAAGCGGAATGAGCGGCTGACTAATCAAATGCAGTGCGGTTTTTATGCCCATTTCGGAGTAAAGCAAACGAGTATTCTTGTATGAGAAATTCGTCCCGTTCTTTATGGATTAATCTAATCATGTATATAAAAAAAGTTAAGAAATAATATTTAGTCATAATTTAACACACAAGCACAGCGTGTTTTAATATTTTTTACGTATATAGAGCATTAGCCAACTTCGTGATTGTGACATTATAGTATTTTTAAAACAAAAGACAATGCTTGTTATGAGTTATTGATATCTTTGAGTTCCATGTATTAAATAACAAATTTCGAAAAGCAGTTATCTATATTAATATTATAAAGCTGAAGAGTTTGTTCGTTTGTTTGAACGCACTAATCTCAGGAACTACTGGTCTGATTTGAAAAATTCTTTTAGTGTGAGATAGCTCAGTTACTGATGATGAACGGTACATCATAATCCTGCCGTATACTTAAAATAATTTCTATCTGAGGTCAACGTATCAGATAAAATCGAGAATGATTTTGACATTGGTAAAATGACGTTTCTGTTCTGCAAATAAATTATTTCTAACTATCTTCAAATAACTAAATTTTATTAAAAAGGTCCTTTGGACATAAAACCTATCCATGAGGTAGATTATATTATAATTAGAGAATATATATCTAAATTTTAATCTTTCTGCTTCATCCCTCTTACGGAAACCCATTAAATGATTCGGAGAATACACAATAGTTTACTGTAAACAGGTTTGGTGAAGAAACTCTTATACGCATGGGTAATTTGTCATCCGAAAAAATCTTTGTAAGCCCTGTCGTAAATTCTTGAGTTTTTGTGATCTTTGTTAACCGTCACAAAAAGAACGAGGCTTGGTTCTAATATATCATTACACAAAATATGTTGCCAGTTTTTAAGGATAAGTCTATTATTTTGATATTGATTTAGAGATTTAAAAAAAAGCTATTCTTTTTTTAATTATGATGTTATATCGTTCATGTACTAAATAGGTTATTTTCCTTATGTGTGTACAAAGGCTATCCATTTAACGACACGAAACCTTTAACCTGGCCTTGCATTAAGTATCCATTAAAACTCTACATTGCAATTCCAATAAAAAAATATAGTTTAAAGACGTACCTACTGGTGTCGATTACAATTATGTTCATTTTAAAATCTTACTGCGCATTTTTTTACGAAAAAAATGTGTTCTTCTTATATCATTACTCTCTGAATCAAGATTTGAAAAACCCTTTATTTAAGTCTCACACAAAGTTTGTCTTCTAAAAACTGGTCAGCTGATTAATAATGTATAAAATGTGTTATTTATATAAATTTATTGCAATACCCGACCACAAAAACACTATTCGTGTTTTTAATAGTAACTAGATAATTGATATTGAACCCATAAGGTCTAGCTCGGCCTAGGCTAGGTCTTTATACTCCCATGAATCTTGACTTATTTAGAAGCCCTAAAGGGTAGCTGTATGATTCAAGAACTGTTCGCAAAATAGTTCCTATAGAGGAAGGCAGGCAAAAAACTGTGTAGTTTGTGTCCGTAGTAAAATTTTAATAGAATACTTACTATAACTTAAATTAACTCTTAATTGTTTTCTCTTTATTTATGTTTATTATTAAGAAATAAGTAAGTGTTATACCTACGCGCAATTTTTCTCTACATTGTAATTGCCCATAAAATTCTAAAAGGCATTTAAAAATGACTTTATTTTACGTAATGTGTCCTATCAAAGAATTGGTATAATATAAAAATGTACCAAAATTAAAATTTTAACAATTAATCATATAGCAAAATATTGAAATGAAATATGCAGATACCAATAAAACATCAAAAAACATCGCTACTTGTGTTTTTTATAGCATAGCAAGCAAGGGTACGGAACGTAATGTACCCTGTGATCCACGTCATGTTAAATGGTCATTACCCCCCATTAACACTAGCAACCCTTGTGTAGGCGAAAGTGCAATGCGTGCCTTATTAGTCACATAGAGCTCTTTCTTGAAAGCCGTATCGTTTGTCACTAAATATTTTTTTAAATAAATTTTAATTGTGTGTTAATCTTATAAATAAACAGATTACTTTCCAAAATGATAACTTTATTTAAGGTCGATATTTAGCTCGCAGAGCATTCAATTTGTCGGGATATGTCACGGAGAGCAGCTGCGAAAACATATTATATCTTTCTTTTTCTGGTGGAGTACAATCCTTGCACTTTGTTTTTATCTTTTGAGTTATCGACTCTGAAATAAACATTTAAATTTGTATTATCATAAATATGTGTATTTGTACGTTGTAAACGAAGAGCAACTGCAAAAACAGAATAACATCTTCTCTTAACATTTCAAATATCTACATAATATGTCTATCAGGCTGTTTCACCACGACTTGGAATATTTTTAATAAATTTTATAATAACAATAGCTTCTCTTACGAAAAAAACGTATTAATAGTAACATACTTATGTTTATTGATTCGATAAAATAATAATATATTTCATTCTTACCTTTGAACTTTTGGTATTTTCCACATGGTGCCTGTTCCATAAGACAAGCAAAAACGGCTTTTCTCTCGCGTTCATTTTGTAGAAGTTTCACTAAATCTAAATCTTGTATGTCCCTTATTTCGTTTTCTGCTATTGCCAGAACAACGACAATGGCCACCAAGAAAATAGTGAGTTTAGTCATATTGAGTTACTGGAACAATAGATTTTAAGAATAATTCGTATTAAAGCATAATTCTTACCCAGTCAAGCAGACTTAAAAGGTACATTACTGTTTTTTTCATGTATTAAAAAAAACCTAAAGCACTAGGCATCATCAAATATTAAATATCAATAAATGAACTTTAGTAACTATATAAGCAATAAATAAAAAACAAACATACTCGTAATTTAGCAATAAATAAAAAGCAAGTACAATTTCTACAAAGTTTTTAAAAATTAATTGTATACCTACAGTTCGTTTTGATATCAACACAACAATTACAGGTATAACCATTAATTAAAATATTCATAAACTATTGAAATCGTTTACGACTGCGAGTAGGAACAAACAATGTATTGCCGTTGTTATCTCAACTTGCTAACTTCTCTAAGAATCTCATTTTATATCGACCATCCTTTATACATTCCTTATTACGTAAGTGATGGTACAATGGTTAATTAGTCTGAAGTAGTATCTAGGATATTCTTTGTTAAGAGTCTATTCAAAGATCCAGTTGTGTGAGTTAATAATTACTCAGATTGCTATAATTACAGTTTTATGTTTTAATTTCCCTATTGTCACATTCAAAAACCACCTTCGAGCTTAGCGCAAAGGCACTAAGAATAAATGCAAAGGGATACATACTATTGAAGTTTTTGAATGTGGTAGTCGAGCACGCTTCGGCACGAATTGGGCCAGCTCGCACCGGGAAGTACCACACCCCCACAGAAGACCGGTGTGAAATAGCATTTTGCTGTGTTTCGTTCGGTGAGTGGGGGAGCCGGAGGGGTATATCCTTTTCCTTCCCTTCCCAGTCCTTTCCTTTATTCCTCTCGCCAATCCTTTCTTAATCCCTTCCCGAAAAGTCGGCAATCCATGTGTAGAGGCGTAAGGTCTGTAATGGACCTTATGCCTCTACAAATGTTCATGGGCGGTGGTAGCGCTTACCATCGGGCGACCCACCAGCTCCATTGCCGATTGTGACATAAAAAAAAAAAGAGTAAAGAGTACAAATTCAAATTCAAGGGATCCCAGTAGATACTGTTTGAGCAAATTACAATAAGGGACTTCGCAAAGTATTTTCTTTTTTATGAACAATAGGGAAACGCTTGAATACGATCTCATCTGTTGGTAAGTATCGATATAGATGGAGCGCGCATCCTTAGATGTTCACTGTACCCTTAAAGACCAAATATTGTAGTCGTTGGGAAATACACACACATAGGCAGCATGTTCCAGCCCCTTGTTTGTATGTAGCTTCAAATAATAGTAGTTCAGTCTTTTAAAATATTATGTCACATGTACATTTTCTTTCCGACCGCTTGCGCAGCTGCTGGATGATCTGACAATTTAACACTTTTACGTTTAATTATTACGTAGATTAGCCTAGTTAACTCTCCATGGCTCCAACGATGATTCATCAAAGCTCAGTCATTCAGCTGGTCTTGCATTTGACTTCATGATAAGAGATAAGATAATAAAAAATGGTAAGAGAAAAGCATTATTCTTATTTATTCATATATAAAAACATCAAATATCATATAATATAACAGGAGGATTACTTTTCAGCTACGATCAGGTAACATGAACTAAGCCATAAATAAATAAAATGATAGTATTTCAATACTAATATATAAAACTGCTAATACATAATATATAAATACATTTCGCAAAATTCATATTACAGCAGCGGCATTATTTTAGGTGCGTGTATCGGAACATTATAGAGAAAACAGAAATAATAAAATATATCTCTTTTCGGGCATATTGCATTGAAGAACGAAAGATTTATACAATATTTTCTCGTTATGAAACAGCAATAGAAAAACTATTTGGCATGTAAGGCTAATATTGATATCGTAATTTTGATAAAAAATATAATAGTGCTTTTCCGCATCTATGCATGAAAGAGGAGGGGATTTTAAATTATTTTAGATTGTTTAAAATAATGATACCTGCATATAATACAAAAATGACATAATAATAATAGTTTTAAAAAATTTGCTAATAACCCTATTGTGGAAGGTAATTGCATGTTTCCGTTGTTTACTGTATAAATTTTCTGAACACTACAGGATTGCATCACTTCGCTGAAGTACTGAGTTGAGACTTAAAATTTTAAAAGTTTTCTTTGTAAAGGTGGGTTGTTGCATATTTTGAATTCCTATAATATTTACAATATTTAATCAAAATATAATCATATTCTGTCATCAAGCCTGTGTTTCGCATAATATTTTACATTTTTCTGTCAAGTGTGAGAAACTGTTGTTTATTGATAGTCATACTATATACACGTTATAATTTATTAAAGTTATATACCCAACTATATAAAAGAAAAATGTAAACAGTCTACCACGTAACGTAAGTTTCTGTAAGTATTTAGTATCTTTTGTATAAAACACTGCATACAAAATATACTGACGGTTCAACAGCTCCTGTCGTTGCGTGTAGCGTGGTGCAGGTACAGAAATTAGGGACTTTTCGCTTAGAGATTAGTTTGTTTACATTCTTTATCTCGATTATTCAATTATGAGATACATATAGATTCAACTGTCACTCACCCGAAATAAAACAGCGAATTCTACTTGACGCTTACAAATTTAGGAAATGAATGATAAAGATAACAAAACTAAATGTTTTTTTTTTTTAGAAGAAATGACGTTCGTGACGCTTTCCCTTGTAGTCCTACTATCCACTGCGGTATTTGGATACGATGAAAAATACAGTGATATTGATGTCGACAGCATTATCGATGATGATGAGCTGTTTATGAGTTATCTCAACTGTTTTATCGACAAAGTACCCTGCACCGCAAAACATGCTGAAGACTATAAAGGTGATGTATCAGTATATGGGTTAATCTGAGATAATATATTACTCTGTATATATACAGCTTCTTAATAGTTAAATTATTTCAAATACTTATTGGTCAATTGATAGTATAAAAAATCCAATCTTCTCCTTTATAAAAGATTACATTAATCAGAAAATGTAAGTTGAGTAGCAACTTCAGTTTCATTTAACCTATAGAGCCTATATATCATATACAACAATGAACTAATTTTTGTTAATTTTAAAAACACGTTTGACGGTATGTTACAGGTATTCTGCCAGAGGTGATAAAAGAGAGTTGTGCCAAATGTACTGAAGATCAAAAGCAAAATGTGAGGAAGATAGTCAATGCAGTGCATGAAAAGAAACCGGAAATGGCTGCGGCACTTCAAGCCAAATTTGATCCTAATCATGAATATGAAAAATCTTTTACCGCGTTTTTAGCAGGAAATTAAGACGCAGATGTCAGTCGCATTTATCACACATTCAGGGATGGACATAAACGGAGACTATGCATATTAAAAATAGCCATTGAACATAGGCGGAGCATTAGGTACAATAATAACTTATTGGAATAGTATAAATTATATGAGCAAAATAAAATGTTTTATTTTCTTAACCTATCTATGTTGCATAAATTACTAGGACTACGGCCGAACACATGCGGCTCGCTATTATATAATTTTTCTTATTATATAAGCGCCTAGCACCTATTGGCTTGCATTCTGGTTACTTGCTAGAGTACTCGGTGGCCGTACTGAGAGTTGGTTGGTGACTTGGTGAGTCACTTATAGGAGTGTTGGTCATTTGATTGTCGGCATGTTGACTTAAAAAACCTTACAAAAATAGCTCTAAAATTACTTCTTACAAAAAATTCATCCATCATGTTTCGTTCATGTAAAAATAAAAATCTCGGTCAAGTTACGGGGGTTTAATGTTCTGTATAGATATTACATAATATTGACGATAGTTTTTGGGATATTTGAGAACGTCCAAAGAAACAATTGATCTACTTCTCTACATATCTGCTGACTCCACAGTTTCAAAAAACTGAATCTATTGATATTTCCTCCAATTCCCAAATGCCGCGAGCCTAATGCCTAAACCCAACACGTTTGTAAACTTGGTTACATGCAACACGACTAGATAAAATAATTTAACAAAGCTACTTATTTGGTAAACGCTAGGCTTTAGACACTAAAACTAACCGCTTGGTTTGCCGTTTGTCACCTCATGTTTTGTCACCTGTTCATAGGTACCTATGGGATTGAATATATCTATAGTACCCATAGGAGTTATTGTTTTTGATTTATGGACACTACTGTTTTCTTTAGATGCGTTCTTAAATTCTCATTCAAATGAATAAGATCATCAACATTTTGAGAATGTTGTTTAAAAAAAACTTTTTTTTCATAAATGAATCATTTACATTACCACTGACTCAAGGAAAACAATTTAACTGTGTATGATAATTACGATCTCGCAATTGGTCAGAAAGGCCGAGCAATGGTAATAAAGACAGGTTAATGATAATGATTAAACTCATAAATCTATATGTAGCGAGTTGACTATAGAATAAGAAATCGCCATAGTTTCCATAACTTGTCTCAACTTCTTTAATTCCTTTACCAGTCCTTATGAGGTTATTACTCACACGCAGATAAGGGTATTTTATCTGCTATCGAGATAGTGGAAATAAAACATTCCAATAAAACTAAAACATTAGTAATAGTAGGGGAGCCCAAGAGGGGATTTTGGGATGTACTCGAGCGCGTCAGATTATTATAAGGGAAGGTACCTTACCTATTAATAAGTACCTCCAGAAAGTATGAGCAGTTGATATTGGTGGGTGCGCCTACAGGAGCCGCAGGAAATAAAAAAATATCTATAATTCTCTAAGGTTACGCTCAAATTGTCAGATTAGCGAAATTTGGATTTTTTGTGTTGTAAACAACCCGTAATATCTTTATCTGACGCGCTCGAGTCATATTTTTTTTATATTTTACCTTTTATTCGTAGCCACGAAATTACCACATAAATCGTAAGAATAAGTTATATTTTATTTCAGTGATATGCCAGAGCATTCAAAATATCAAAATCACACGTGCTTGAGTATTTCCACAGCACTGTTTTTCTTTTATAAGAAACAAAAAAATCAAAAACCTTTTTCCATCGCTAAAATTGAAAACACTATAGGACTTTTTTTCTTGCTATCGCATAATCTGCGAATTCCAATAGGTTTCTGAAACGCTCGAGTAAATACACATTTAGCATCTTGGGCTCCCCTACTATAATGTTTATCGAACTCCAATGATATCTTTTAAAAATTACACATCTCAAAAGCAAATGGATTATCATAATCAAGCATAGACTTTGAAACGATTGCGCACAAACTATACGCAAACATTATACAACTGATGCTGATTACGTCAAGGTGCAGCGAGGCTGGCGCAACCGGCCTCAGCTGACACACAAACACACATGCAACTATCACAAGCTTACTCAACTTACGATCCCAATCCGGTTCAATCGAACGTAGATTTATAACAAACCTGTGACGGACATATTGTGATGAGTGACGTTTTTCTGAGGGACAAATATTCCGTTCGGATCACACGTTGCTGGAATCAGTTTCAAGAAGTAATTTCTATTTATTTTAGTTGCATACACATTTTCATAGTATTCTTGTCTATTTTTGAAGTTAAGCTAATAGTAAAAAACATTCAAATGGAATAAAAAATTATATCATCAACAATCATTTATACCTTATGATGAATAAAGATATAAACGGTGATTTATACTTAGATAAAGTAAGAACAGAAAAGCGCAACTAAACTACGTTAGATTGAACAAATAAATGTGATGTATATAAACATAATCTACGAATTTTTGTCAATTTCTGAAATTATATTTACTTTTTTTGCTATAGCGCGCGATAAACTAGTTCATAGAAACGATTAAGGAAAAACACTCGACGTAGGCGCAACACGCAAAACACCTTAAAGAATAGAGTTGTTGTTAATGTTTAATTGATTAATTTTTTCATATCATGACTACGGACAATTAAACCTTTATTCCGATCGTCATTGTACTGCTTGTGGAACAACTAGGTATGGCTAAAAAACACAAAAATTAATCGTAACATTTATTACAAATCAGTCTACACCGCTTAAATAAATAACATTCTTCAACCAATTGATTTTATTTAACAAAAATGCAGGCCTGTCTGGTCTCTCTTTCCGAAGTATCACATTTTGGACATTGATTAACTTACAGCTAATTCTTAAGGTAATATATATGCTATCACTACCAAGGGTGTTTAGCTAGCTTGGATGAATTTATCGAAGTTTTCACGATGTTTGCCTGATGGGTCGTTCTTTTCGACGAGCTCGGTCCACTGCTTTGCGTGCTTCTGTTGGATGGCTTTGATTACCTTTCTTATGTTTCCCTTTTGTTTCTCACTACATTTAGCGCAAGTTGTCTCAATTGCTTCTGGAAGGTATTCTGGAAAAAATATTATCAACTTTAGATCCTGTAATTTAAAATGTTATGTGTATAAAAATATTGTCAGAACAATAGTTGATTCAATATTTTGTAATTTATATTTAAAATGGTTTTGCTATCTTCAGAAGCATACAAAATCTATGTAACTTCTCGAAAACGAATGATAAATAGTGTGATTATTTATCATGGTAGAATTATGTAATTATCAACAATTTATATTTTGGAACAATTGCTTATTTAATAAATTTATATAATAATAATAAAGCCAAGGTTAATTCGAAATTATCCTTGAGTCCAAAACCTCGACCTTTTATGCAAAGTGCATATAAACGCAATCCGTCCTTAAAAAACGTTGGTTAAATATATATGTGGATGATTGATAAACACTGCACATAACGCGGTGAGTGGGCAATGACACATGATCGGTCTTGCAAGATTTACATAAAGTACTTACTATAGGTATGTATATAACAAAATATTGCATGGTCCGAGGACGCCTGCTTCTCAGTTTGATTATAGAACAATATTTATTTTTAATTTGTTTATAATTAGTCTAAATTCATGATTTGAATTTAAAGTATGTAGTTTTATACGTATTTGTTCATATTATTAATAATTGATTATTGATTTTAATAAGAGTTCTGGAATTTATCGTATCTTCGATATCTTGAAATTTGAATGATAATTAATAATATAAAAGCCTTGAAATACATGCCTAACCAATTTATAATAAATAACTTATGATTTATGTTTATCTGGGTCACAGGTACGTTGCTTTAAAACAAGTTACAAAAGACTTCAAATACTACTAAAACTAAGAATTTTCAAAATATGTCATTTCCTAATTTTACACAGATATGAAAGGATTTCGTACGGCGATTTATTTCTGGCTCAGAATTCGATTTATGCTACATATGAGGTTTTATACTACAAGGTGATAAGTTAAATGAGTGCTTTAAGCAAACTGATAATGTGCACAAAGCACTTATTTAAAAGTAAAAAAGATATGCAACGTATAGAAAATCATTAGAAATCTACTCACTCTTAAAGTCTGCTCCCTCCGCAGTACATCTGCCTTTATCCAAGAAGCAGTTGATATAAGATTTTAACAGCCTGTCGTTCGAAATTAATGTTTCCACATCGAAGTTATCGTATTTTGAACTGTATTTTTCCACAGCACATACCGACAAGACCAAACATGCCAGAATTACGAAGGTCCTCATTTTGTTCTGTCTGAAAAATGAGGGACTAGTATTATTGTACCGAAATTAAACAAATTTAAGGAAGAAATATGAGAAAAACACGCCTTTACAATCAGTCTATCTGATTACTAGTGTCCGAATACAAAGGGCTGTTAGTATTGTACCGAATATTAAACAATAAAACCTTCACAATTAATAGTGAAGTTACTCAGTATGGAGTACCATATACGGGTAACTCAAACGTGTCCAGAATTTAAATCATGTTCTTTGAAAAACCTAACGTTAAGCGACTATATACGAAAAGTTCTTTATAATAAGGTTTAAGTGCGACACAATTTTACGTAACAATTGCAATAATTTGAGATAAGTGCTAAAATTTTACAATTCATTGGTTACACTGGGTTACAAGAGCAATATTGCATAACACAAATCACGTTATAATTGGCACTTGGAACCAGTTCGTTCACCCACCTTTTACTCTCTTTAAGGGACCAAAACAACTAGACGTCTCAGAAAGCGACAGTGCTTTATATTGACTACGTTAAAACCACCACCTTCGGCGACACGTGGGTCTAGTATTGTGGTGGGTGTACAACCGATTCTGCACCTTTTGGCTAGTGGTTTATGGCTGTTGGAAACACGATTGGCAAGATCATTTAGACCTGCGTTGTTGCCGAAACTCCGCCGACTTTGAACACGCAGTTGAATATTGCCAGGAAGCCGTTGAGCAATGAGAATTCCCCGAACTCAATTTTAAGGAAGACTACAATATTATTGTACAACGTGGTAAATAGTTACTATTTGACATTTGTCAAGCGTTCTATTTTGAAGAATGAGTAATTTGTTATAAGCAATTGTTTTATATGTATAAATTTTTATGTGAACAAACTTCTTTTAATTCCTCAATATGTAGGTCCTAAAGGATGGTTTAAACTGTTTATTTTTTATAATACAACTTAACTCCACACAAGGGCCTTAATTATTTGTATGACCCTTTGGATTTACATCTATAGCCTATTTTGCATTCTTACCTTCATAAGAAATATGCATATAACGACCATCTAGTCAAAGCCTTTCACCTTATAAGTCAACGGCTTAACCTGTAACCTTAACAAAATGTCATAATGCACCTTAATACAATACATTAAGGCGTACTAATCGTGTTTATGATACTATCGTAAACATATTTTATTACAGTATTGAACAATATGAGAAATAAGCTGTTATATTTCTCTTATTGTATTGCACAAGAATCCAATAGAATCAAAATTCGTTATTGTGCAGTTTAAAAGTAATTACTTCAAATATAAATTACAAATGACATCAGTAAAGCACAAAAGGCGACAACACATCGATGATCTCTTGATGATCTCTTCCACACACACATTTAACCACAGGACAAGGACAATGGAGACATGGCATATATTTAACTAGCGGTCCGCCCCCGAGTTCGCCCGTGGTACATCTATAGCCTTCCTCAATAAATGGGCTATTTAACACTGAAAGAATTTTCAAAGCTGACCCGTAGTTCCTGAGATAAGCTCGTTGAAACAAACAAACTCTTCATCGTTATAATACTAGTATAGAAAAAAACAGGGTAAAGGTTGCAATATAAACGTGATGAATTAATGAATTACTACAAAATTACACAATATGGCAAGAAAAGAAACATGTATCAATTTTTTTTTATTAATTACATCACAATATGTCTTCAATGTTGGAAGGGCTACCTAATTAAAGTTTTATATCCTCTTATATATTACCCTTACTTTGTTTGTTTGCTTGTCTGTCTTTCACGGCAAAACGTAGAGACAAAACGAAGATGAAACAAATAGAAATGTTAGAAGAGATGGAGGCTACTTTTGAGTCTCTTTCTAACCCCTACTTCCCTAAGATGGGGGTGGAAGTTTTATGAAGCATGGAGCAATTTTCAAGGTAGACAGCAACAGAATGGTATATGGAGTATTTGTGACAAACGTGCAATTTCTTTTTAATCTGCCTGGAACGCCTAGATTACTGCCCTGTGGCATGCCACATTTTGAATATTTCCGAGATATAAATTAATACTTCATTCGTTTTATTAATATATCCTCTCACTATAATATAATCCTTACTTACCCTAATATTATACCTAAATGCAAACGCGTGTTTGTGTGTGTGTTATGTTAGAATTCATAACAAACTGTCTGTTGTAAAGCTAAAAGACAAATAGAGCATCTCGCTAGAGCTCTTATACCATAACTAGCTTTTGCCCGCGGCTTTGCAGTCGTTAATTCGAAGTAGTTTAATATATGTTATAAAGCTTCCTCTTGAATCACTCTATCTATTAAAAAAAACCAAACAAAAACCGTTGCGTAGTTATAAAGATTTAAGCATACATAGGAACATAGGGACAGAGAAAGCCACTTTGTTTTATACTTTGTAAGATGCAAAATCAAATGCTTTTATTAAGTCAACGTTAAGTCCTGTTGTAATTATTGTGTTTAATAGATAGTGTAATAACTGAACCACGAAATCTTGCTTTTAAAGGCTAACTGCTCCTACTTATTAATGTTAAAATTATCGTAAGTTTAAATATGATTTTTTGAAAGGGTATGTATATTTTTATTAGGCGATAGTTAATTTTTGTTATTTTCCTCCCTTTTTTGAAGAATGGCATAATAATGGATAAGTCTATCAGAAAAATTCCTTGAGAAAACAAGGCTTGGTGCTATATATAGTCACTATCATTGCTTTAAAAGTAAAATTACCGCAATGTGAGAAAATGACAAAAAAAAATGTTTTTGGTAATAAGCGATTTATATTAGGTACGTCTAGTCGGTGTTAAATATGTGACAAGATTATACTTCCCATATAACACAATATGCTATATCAAATTTTTTATCCTTTTTCATAATTTTTTTCTCGGAATGTGACCTTCTACCAATTCAAATATAATAATACGATGGTAAGGACATCCAGTAAAAATCATGCGTGACCTTCAAATGACCACTATAAACTTGAATATACCTTGTTTGTTAATTAATTAAGTGGAAAAACACGGTTATGTTTGTTTTGGTAACTTCAAAACAATGTACAAAAAACAATTAAACTAAAAATCAAACGGTTTACCTATTTTGGGCACTGACTTCGTTTTTTGACTTTTTGACTTAGCTTCAAATTTTTCGTAGGTATAGATATAATTTTGTTTAAAAGAGTTTGGGCTTTTGTAACGTAAAATTTTAGTCTAAGTAGTCTAGTATGGTATTATATTATCTGTGTTCTAAGTACTATTTCAATGTACTATTTCAACATATGCATAGACTTAATTTAAAAGAGTTTTGATGTATGTAGATACAAAAAGCTGACTACTTTTTGTATTTACATACATCACATGTTATACATTGTTATAGGACATCATTGTCATACATTGAACAAACACCGTTAAAATTTTAACCGTTAATTATATTAGACCATCTGTGAACTAATTTTCACCTTTCTTAAACCAAAAACTGAAATAATTGTATGATTTTAGGAAATAAATAAATCGCCTTTAATCGATTCACATTTTTACTTTCATCCAATAAAAAATAAAAATGCCATGAAATCCAGGAACTTCCTTCTTAGAAAATACAATTTTTATTACAATTACCTTACATGATTGTCCTTATACTCGTATATGTTTTACTATCTCGGTCCAGAATCCAAGGTGAATATAATTAGGTGTCGTGTGTAGACGGAAAAATTATTTTATATGTCAGCAGATGTCAAACGAACGGATGCAAAATTTCATTGTACTACGAACCCATCAAAAATTATAAACTAATTTTGAATTGTTTTTATGCTTTAAGATATGCTCGATATAAACATCTATACCCTCATAGGAGGCCTGTGTCCCAGCAGTGGGAACATATATGGGCTGATGATGATGATGATGATGAAACATCTATTTTGAACATTCTTATAAATATTCATTTACCTAAATATAAATATATGTATATCCTTGAATCAAGCGATTATAAATAACAAATAAAGATTTACGCTTTCGCAACAATAACTGCTCAGATATGATAATAAGATAAAAAAGCGATTTAAGGAACGTATTTAAAGTAGAGGAACGTTTCTGTTTTTTTTACTTTTTTAACCTTTTACACAGTTGCAATACAGAATACATTCAAAAGAAAATATATTTTGAAAAGTAGCTCTTAAATCGTGTGTTTATTTGTTTCTGTCAAAATCTTGTATAATACCAATTATGTTATCTGTGGTCAAAATGCAATTTTAGAACGTAAAATATAATGTAGTTTTACATTTACAAATAGTAATGGATGTTAAATGTTAATTCAAAGATCTATTCCTCATTACATATTACATAGTTACAATAAGAGTTCATGTTCTATATGTCTTAAAATTGTGACTATTCTTTTATAATAACACTGCATTATTACAATTTAATTGTTTCATATATTTTATTTACTATATTTCGAGAAGTTTTAGTGAATGACCTAAATTCCGAATATATAAACGAAGCGTTATTCAAATTAGGCCACTGACTATAAGCTATGATTATAATATTATTGCAATTACATGACTAGCCATTATATAAACAAATTGTATTCCAGTCACGGTCTGTTCACCATTTTAAGATTAATCTTTTCTTTGAATACGATTTACTCAAGACTGTGTTTTAGATGGGATTATTTAAATAAACAAACACCTAAATTGGTCTATGATTGATTTTACGTTACGAGATTAAAAAAATCGATTTATTATTATATAGTGACGTTAAAATTATAAAAAAGAAAAAATATATATTAGTGAGCCGATTCCATTTAAATATATCAATTCAACGTAGGAAATAGGTGTTTATTAGTAACGAAATCCCAAATCGGCATCTGAATTAGTTTAATTATACTTAACCGATTAATTATAGACGACAAGACTGGTTTCTAGACGTAGCTAATCATAGCGAATATATTTGAAGATATATATGTCCGAGCTTTTTATGAAGAATACCCTATTTTCTAACACTGAAACTATCCCGCAGTGATTTCAATAAATATAGTGTTGAAAATAATTCGTTAAGATTTAGCGACCAAATCTGTTGTCATTATAATCTGATATAAAACACTCACGATTTGTATTCTTCAAGCAAAAACGTTATTTAACGTTGTAATTTTTTGTTCAGAAAGTCACGAATATATCTATCAAGTGGAATTACCCACCTTGCGCGTGGAATAGTTAACTAAATATAATCTTAAACGTATTTTTTTATCACTGCCGAGTATTTTATTTTTCAAAATTTCAGCAAGTGTACCTGTTCGACTCTAAACTGATGAATACCATGGTCTGATTGTAATATACAAAGTCCAACCAATCGACGCATAGGATTTAAATAAGTATTATAAATTAATTTACTTTGTATGAATTTTTCTATAATTGTCTTAATTGTATTAGTTTTTTGAAGAAGCGTTATGGTATCAGAACTACTTGATTTGTTTTGGGAGGTTACCATGACATCTTAAAGCAGTACTGATTCCAGTGTGTAAAATCGATAGCTCTTGAGGGCCTTTATAGCTTTATCTGTTTAGTTTATCTTTCAGACAAAAATTATAAATAGTGTAGAATTTTCATTAAAATCTTTCAAATAGGGCATCAGAGATATTATCAGCATATTGTGAAAATGGCCCTGATTCAAATAAGCTTACATTTATAATTGGTACAATCATTATCAATCTTTTATAAATATTTAATTTATCGTCATACATTAATTAGTACGAGGATAACAGCTATACCTACCTACTCAGAGTTATATTTGAATAGAAAATATAAATAAAGTTAAGCTATAGTATGTTTGTTGGAATTGATATGCTTTCTGGGCAATATTATAAATGCATCCTTTCTTCTTGCTTTCTTTCACGTAGCAACAGAGGGATTATATGGATTTTTTTTTTGTCTGATGAGAGTTAGGAACAGATGTCCGAAACACCTAGGCCCATTTGTTTGAGAAAATAAATTAAGTAAATTTTGAAAAAAAAGTATTTGAAAGCTATAATACAAAAAATTAAATCTCGTAGCATATAGCCTACAAAAATGAATCACTTAAAAACAAAGCTATTTTCTTATCGCATTTTTATTGAAAAATCATAGGCAAATATTATATTTCGCAGACCAAAGAAAAACAGTTATCATAGTCTATAAATCGTAATATCATCTAAAAGCTAGCGATTGCGTTTTTCAAAGGCTCTATGTATTTTCCCTCTGAGTCGTATTTCTGGAGGAAGTACGCGTATTCTTCTGGCAGCTTCACTTTCGCCTCATCAAGGAACCTCTTGAAAATATGCTTTTGAGCTTCAGTACATTTCAAACACGCTGTTTCGAAAGCTTCTCCGAGGTCGTCTGCAAATAGACAAAACATTGGAATATCGTATCACACTTTGTTTATTCAATTCACGTAACTTGTTTTAAATAACTATTTTTTTTTAGTTTTATAGAGTATATACCTAATAAGAGATTTTGTTATTAATATTGTATCTTAATAGTGTTGACCTGATAAGGAAAAATAAAAACGTATAATGCATATAAAAGACGGAACAGTTCTCAAACTTTTAGTTTGAATGTTTGCGTTTTTTAAACAAATTTTATAGCGAGATTCGCCAAGACAACAAGTTTTTATTATTTGTACATAAATAGCATACTTTTTTAAGATATATCTAAGTAACTACAAATATTGTAATATTCAACTATGTATTAATTTTTTACAATACGATAAAAACAATAACAATAAAATATATAAGGATTAGCCAACAGATCTGCTTAGACGCAATAAGATGAGTTGCGAACGAAGGCAGTACACTTAATATGCATAATATATCCAACATATAAAATAAAACTCCTAGTATTTAATACAGCAAACATTCTAATGTTAAAATTTGCCGTACTGGTAAATATCAGGCGTTTCAAGTTTATTCTCATTTGCAAGCAATTTTTAAAAGTTTAATGTTAAAAGGCATGTGTAAGATGAATCTTATCTTAAGGCTCAGTAATTATACGCACACTTAAGTAATTGCTATTAGTATTAGAATATAACTTTTTTGTTTATATTATTTTTTATGTTGTTAATATATCTTGTCACCGAATGTAATTTTAGATACATAACTTTATGTTGCAACTCAATGGCGACATAACAATCATTATCGTATTATACAATATTAATAATTTTTAATGTACACCGGCTTAGTAACGACTAATTATGAACAATTGTCAAGGTTATCTTGCTTTTGTTTGAACCTTCCCTGACCTATACAAAAGTAAACAATGCACATTATGATACTTAGAGCCAAGTTTACTTAAAAAGTTGAAAATATATATTTTAACCTAATTACACAATATACATGATATTTATACATATTTTTCCAAACCATCTAGAAATCGTTATAATCGAAAATCTAATAATATTATCATCACAGAATTAGTACAAGAACTGATTATTAATTTAGTATATAGCTTTAGTAGTTTTGTGACTTATACATTACCTATGTACTTAGCGACGACTTTAACTATTGCCTTGGCATTAATTAAAACTATAATTTCATAAAAATCTAAACAAACAATTACGTAGGGGGTCAGGGGTTTTAAAATATTATGCACATTACAAATTGTCATTAAAAATGAACGTTGAAATTTTGATAATACAAATTAATTTATTAGATGAACATAACTGATGCTGTATAATTGATTTCTAGTATAAAATGTTATAAAAATAATGTACCTGAGAAACCTGGCCGCGCTAACTCTCATTAAATTAATTAATCTACACGCAATACCAATTTCAATTCACCTAAATGCGACCTGAATTGCTTTAAGCAAAACTCAACATTGGTCTTAAAACAAGTACAAACATTGCATTTCGTATCATGCCTATTTATAAAATGTACTCACTTTTAAAGTCAGCAGCAGCCTCGTTACACTCGCCCTTATCATTGAAACAGTTGATAAATGCTTTAAGATTGTTAACATCGTTCACCACACCTTCAATGTCGATGTCATCATTCTCAGTGCTGTAAGTCTCACTAGAGACAAGCATCACCACCGAAGCAAAAAGTACGACGTACTTGAACATGTTTATCTAGAAGAAAACAGTTATCATTCGCAACTCTAAACATATACTGAGTAAATTCAACTGAGAGAAGAAGCGATTAATCTCTAATGTAGGTACCCCTTACCCTTAACCCTTTATTGTCACTAAATATTAGATAATTTAGAAGTACAATGTCCAACTAATTAACTCGAATAGGATAAAATCCTGTAATGATAGTAAGTTCTATTTTAGAATTACTTAATTTATAACATTCTTCACATACCCAATCTATCTTTCGTTAGATTAGTATTCAGACGTATTAATAAAGAGTTTATTGAACCCTGAGAAAAATTAACAAAATATGTCTTTTGATAAATATATAAAAGTAACTCACCTCTCGGGTAAGCCTGATCAAAATCAAAAACGCAAAATAAATGTTTTCATGAGCTTGTAAACCTGTGTTTATATATATTTCCCAGGGTACAGACAAGGTTGATTCCAATCAAACAGAGAGGTATTTTCTAAATGTGTTATTATAGGGCCCCAAATTATACAGAGGCTCCGTATATGCAGCTATATAAAACATATTTAAACAGCAGGGCCTTACATAACCAAAAGCCATTACTGTAATCTAAAAATCTATATTCAATCGTGGTTTATTATTCTCTTTCGATTCTTTTAAAATTATTATTCGCAGATATGGCAAACGTGATTGCAATTTTAACAAAATCACGCTTCATATGCTGACACATTTATTTTTAACTTATTCCTGGGAAATGTTGACGATTTCAAAACGTTGATTTTGTTTCTCGACGATTTATCTCAGTCGCACACAAGTTTTTTAAACTGATTTATGTACCTTTTGTCGTTACCTATGTACCCTGCATATATTTATTCATAAGCTATTAAAGAAATGAAGATCGAATAGTAAAATATTTAATTACATTAATGATTTATTGATGTAATTATAGTATGTATGTGCCAACTGATAGTTGTAATGATGTCATTTTCATTTGATTCCTGACCTTTGATTAATCTATACAAATATTTGCAAGTGAAAAGTTTGTTTGATTATTTGTTTAAACTGTATGATTCACAAAACTTTTTATTTCTGTTTACAAAGGACACGACTATATCAGCTGAGCATGAGGAAAAGGCGTTGGTACGGTTTGGCAAAAAATGCGGGTTCGAATCCCGCCTCGTGATAAAAAAATTTTCTATTCTTTCAAATTTTCTCATTTATATAGCATTTCAATGCTATAAAACTAAAAATTAAAGGTGCAAGATTGTTAAAACTATATTATGAACGTCCAGATAATGAAAAATACGTAAAACGTTATATTTTTGAAACCCTTTCATCAGTCTCCATAATTTCAATCACAAAAGTCAACCGAGTCAAAGTGAGTATATTATTACCTAAACACAATTTTAATTTCGTTTTATTATTAGTTTAAGCTATTTAAGACTTGAATTAACATTATTTATGTGTCAGAAAAGTACCTTGAATATACAGATTTTGTTTTGTTTAGATAATAATCGATACCAAAGTTTGTAGTTTGCATATTCGAATCATATTCGAAAGCCAGTTTGTAAGTAGCTCCAATTTATTTGAAAAGGTCAAATTATGTCTTTGCAGATTTTGAAAAGATAACAGTCTATATTTTATCATATAATTTTGATAGATAATATATTATTAAAAACGATGTAAAAATCATATTTAATTAGATAAATAATTATAAAATTAATTAAATATACTAAACTATTACCTGATAAAATTTGATTTATTGGTTTGACTATGCTTCGCCTATTACCAGCATAATATTATAGTATAGTGTTATGTTATCTGTCATATTACCGATATTTATCCGAATTTAACTGACGTGACACGAGTGGGTCATTTATTAGAAATGTATTTAAAAATAGCAAGTAACCAATGTCATTATCATCATTCCGGTTCTGATACTAATTATAACAATAATTATATGTTAATTAAAAAGCAAATCATAACGATTATTGAAATTCTATA
The DNA here is from genome assembly GCF_012273895.1 of Zerene cesonia. Lineage (NCBI taxonomy): Eukaryota > Metazoa > Arthropoda > Insecta > Lepidoptera > Pieridae > Zerene > Zerene cesonia. The sequence goes on along the minus strand of NC_052115.1, from coordinate 3,930,267 downwards.
AAGATTATCTGTTTTATTTTATACACTTTTAAACACTATTGTCTATGGATATTGTCAGATTTAAAAACAAATCAATAAATTTGTTCGCAATGTTAAAATAACATCTTTTAAATTTAATATTTGTCCGTCTGTACATGCCTTAGCCGCTTCTGATCGTATTTTCAATGATAGGTTCAAATATAAGCTACTATAATATATTGGTATTATCTAAAAATTTATTAACACTGAACTGAGCCTTAAAATTATTATTTTATGTATAAAAATAAATGTTAGTTATCAAACATTTAGGTGTTCTACATGTTTGCTAATGGAAATAAACAGGCGCTGAAAAATATTCACAAAGGTGACTTGTTAAAGCAATAAAAACTATATTACATTTTAACGGTTTCGTTTATTTTAACAACACAAAATATAATAAAAAAAATTAACTCATTATAATTCACTAATATCCTTTAACTTTTTGTAAGAAATTCTCCATGTATATGCCCTTGGGATCAAACTTCTTAACGAATTCTTCATATTTAGCAGGCATTAACACACGAAGACCGCTAAGGAACGTATTGGCTAAATGCTTTTGTAATGGATTACATCTCTTGCAACCTGTTCGAATCGAATCTGGTATGATTCCTGTAAAATAAATGTTATATTGTATCTTTTCATAAAGATAATTAAGTAAGATACGTTGCTTTTATTTCTTATTTATAATATCTTATTTCTTCTTATCGTCATCATCAGTCCATACATGTTCCCACTGCTGGGACACAGGCCTCCTATGAGGGGTCAGGCATCCATCACGCTGGCCAAGTGCGGGTTGGCAGATGTCACATGTCGTCGAACTTTTGATTCTTGGACATGCCTCACGATGTTTTCCTTCACCGTTTTAAGCAGTGATGATGTTAACCACATGTTTCTTCTTATAATGTTATTAATGTTTCAATACTTACGCAAGTAGCTAGCTGCGATCGCATCGCAAGGCTTCTTTCCCAGGAAGCAATCCAGATACGCTTCAGCTCGTTCTGGATCCTTTATCAAGCTTTCCATGTCCAGATTGTCGTCTGCAGTTGTATAGAACGAAGTGTCAGCGGCAATCGAAGCGCCAATTAATACACATAGTATTAGTGAGGATTTCATTTTTATTTACAATCTACAAAAAAAATCAATGTAATACTATACTGTATACTATAATGTATAATTCAACCAACGAAATAATCACAAATCAAATAATGAGAGTGTTGAGAATTTTATTCATGCGCATTAAAGTAACAATCAAGGTAAATAGATAAAGTAAACTATTCAAGTGTCTCCTGGTGGGACATCTGCGACACTGATCGATTTTCTTTATGGACAAGTGCGTGATCAGCCTTCTGTGTCCTGCCAGACCGACATCTTTTTATACACATTCATGCGTTAATCATTGAACCAAGGAGGCGGTCAATGTGCTATCAGTACTATTTAATAAAAATATAAAAGTAACTCACCTGTGACTTGATAACTATAATCATGTATATACCTAATATCTATACTGTCCAAGAAACAAGCACGTTCCTTCTTATATTGGATGACAAACACTTAAGCACATAATTATGTTTAATGTTGTGCAATGTAAATTAGAGAAATTATAAACGAATTAACATGAATTATTTATGTAATGATACTAATATTATAAGTCAATTACGGTTAACTAATTAAAATCCAAATAATATGTTTCACTACATATTCTTTTAACATTTAAACAGCACACCCACACAGTTTTGTGTTTGAAGTTAAAGAAGCAGAATTAATAAATTTTTTAAAAGCAAAATATATAGTTTAATTCGAATGACGGGTAAATCATTTTAAATGTCCCTAAGTCCTTGTTCTTTATGCACATAAAATGTTGTTATTGAATGGTTTATATGAAAATTGATGGGCACAGCTTTACTCACAGAGCAAAAAAGGTGATAACAAAAAAATATTACAAGCTATTTAGGTCGTATTTATTTCTAAGTGCTTAAGGATGCGATAATTTCTGAATTAATAGTAAGTTAGTAAGTAAATTTTTGTAAAAAATATAATTCAATAATCCTGATTCCGAAATAAAGTCATTTTTATCTAGTAATTGAAAAAGATGGAATAACCATTAATCTTATTTTTATTTAAAAGAGATATCAATACAGATCACATGGGTTAAATGTGAGAGCCCTAACTTGAAGACAATTAATGTCTTTTTAGATAAGTTAAAGAAAATTATATTAAAAGATTATGTTTATCCGAATAAAACAGAATTAAACACACTTGAAATTTATTAGATAAAACATGGTCGCTGGTTGAATCTGTAACAGTTTTTCACGAAAACACTCGAAGCCCGTTAAAATCCTTTGATATTTTCAAAGAGAGTGTCCATGTATTTTCCCTCGGGATCAAATTTCTTGACGAAGTCATCATAGTCTCTGGGCATTTTGTTACGTAAGCCAGTTAGAAAGATGTTTGCCGATTGTTTTTGAGCCGAATTACATTTTGCGCATGCTGTTTTTATCGTTTCCGGAATCAAAGCTGGAATAAATACAAATAAATCATGTTCATAAAATTATGATTTCCATATTTATTACATGCGTTTTCGATAGAATTCGATTTATTTAAAAAAACGGTTTCTTCGTTTCAGTAGAATGTATTGCTAAATGTAAATTGTGAGCCAAATAGACTAAACACAATATTCATCCCATAAGAATATTCCAAAAGAAGGAATCGCATTCACTAGCTTAATTGACAAGATATCCAACAACTGCGCTTCCGCGACATCAAAATAGCTCTTGACAGAATTTTTTTACACGGGTAAATCACGATCAAATCAAACACGATCACGGGATCGACCATATCCAATTTTGTAACCGTACAACTGCATTTACGTACCCAAAAAGTTGGCGTGAACCTTTGAACAAGGTTGTCTATCCAAGAAACAGTCCATGAGTTCCTGCAACTTCTTCGGGTCTTCAACTACGGCCGGAATGTCAATGTGTTCGCTGGGAGTTTTGTAATATTCTAGTTCTTCGGCCATCGCAGCGCCGATTAGAGCACACAGAAATACTAAGGTTTTCATTTTTACCTAAAATGCCAAAAAAAAAAAACAAAGCTTGTAATACACCATAAGATAATAACGACATGAAAAAAAAACAATAGAACACAAGAGATTTACTAATTTTTGCCTCGGTTAAAAAAATTGAAATTAAAAACTATGACCTGATTACAATTTTTATAACCAAATTTTTGATTAGTATTA